>NC_041404.2:75122593-75240093 GCF_900747795.2 Erpetoichthys calabaricus
CTTTCTTTTATAGCAAGTAAAACTTCAACAAATGTGAATAAAGTCTGTTATTCAAGCGCAGTTGTTTTTCATATAAGTGATTTAAACAAGTTGAAAGTCTCCACTAGTTTACATGTTGTGGAAGTTATTCATTTTATTAGTTCTAAATGTTAGTTGCTAATTAGAAAGAAATGTTTCTTCCTTTTTCCCTGGTTGGTCTCATCAGTCATTTTTGGTAGTTTCTAGATTATGGATATGCTATTTCCTGATTAGGCATGGTCTACATTTTTTTTAAGGCTGAAGTATTGATCAGTGGCCTCACAATGCATTATTGACTTGTAGGGGAATGTTGACCATGAAATTGCTATAAATTTCCACACTTTTTGAAGTAACTCAATAAATTTCACAGTATGAAGCTATTGTTAGTCACTCATGAGCTTCAAATAAACTTGCATTTAAACTGTTCATACTGTCTATTCTAGCATATTCCACATTGAGTATAAAATTAAAGACCTACTTGGTGTTGTAGATGGTAAGTCAGAAGTTAGCGTTAAGCTGTGTTGAATGCTTTACTTGCATCTAATTGAACAATAAGCTTGTCCATAATCAGAAGTTCACAGCATAATCATTTAGATATGTATTACGAGAATTGTGTTGACACTTTAAAGTACAAAGTGTCAAGTGAAAAGTCCGACAGTCTGTTTTTCCAGGTTACTTCAGAACAGGAATAAAGAACCTTTTTAAACATAGGGGAGAGGTGAAATAAAGGTGTTTATTGAGGGAATAATGATTGCTAATATTTTTTAATAATGCATTTAGAGTAGAATATAGTTGGCATACCAGTGTTGTACTTGTTTTCTAGACTTAATTTATGTATTTTAGCCTTGCTGGTTAAATTAAAATGGCTAAATGCATGTTGGAGCCACATTGTGGTCTGGTACGTGTCATTTTATACAGCTCAGTGAATTCTATTTCAGCCTGGCTCATAATATGATGTCTATGCTTGAGTAAGCTAATTATGATATATAGGTGAGTGAATGGATATTACTTTTTTTAATAATTAAAGAAAATACTGCTAGAGATTTACCAATATGATAATTATGGGTTGATTTAAATAACTGATCTTTCTTGTCACATCTTTCAATTCTGGTGCTTTGTTTTTCCCTTTTACATTTTCTTTATATATGAATTGCAATCAGATTTCTGGGTGCTTTGACAAGGACTCAAGCAAAATGACACCTGGGTGTTTTGACTGAATGTTTGAGCTTTCTCAAATGACCCTTCACTGAAAAAGGAGCAGCTGGCCATGGTGCAGACAACACTGGTTTTCCCCGTTTAGCTTTACAGTAGGTGCAGTATATGTGTTCAAGCGGTGCTCTTTCCGATTAATTCAATTTGTTGCATTATGATTTTGAATCTCATTTCTGTTACACAAAACATTTGCTGAATGAGTATTACATAATGCTATTTTGTTTCCCTGGTATTCACAGTGAAAAATGACTACACAGCTGGCATTATACCAGCAAACAGCATGGTGTTTAATGAGAAGTCTTTCTTCGTTGGCTTATAATTAATGTGTCATTATATAGGTCTAGCAAATTGAAAATTTGGAGAGGATATGAATACATTTTGTTTTCATTATTGACCAACACCGACGTGATGTCCAATTTGTTATACATCCTTAATTCTAGTGAGTTGATATTTTTGTGTTACTACTTTTACTGTTGTGTTTAAGAAGAATGTTGCAATTGTGATTTAAGGGTTTCAGTAAGGTGACTATTGCTGTAAGGACAATGATATCATTATTATGGAATCATTTTGTTCAACTTGAAGTAGTTTACTATATGTACAGGAGATTTTCCTTGGTAATATTTAAGTAGTAAATGTGCTTGAAAGAGCTCAGTTGAACAATACTATATTTAGAAAATCAGAGGTGACCTTTTTTTATGGTAGAAGTGCAATACTTGGTGCTACACAAGAGCTTTACATTGAAGAATAGTGATGAGCGAACATTGCCGAGTTCACTTTACCATGAGTTCCCCGAAATCATGGAAATATTCGCAGTATTCACCAAAATTGGCGAACTGCATTAAAGTCAATGGGGAAGAACTAACCGAACTAGATTTGATTGGATTGTAATGGTGCAGTCATCTTTAAAGTGTCCTTCAGGGCCAGGGAAACGTCTGCCAGCTATACTGGTCCAATTATTGTGGCCAAAAAGGTGACTTGAGTTTGCACGTGCACCACTGTGCCTCCTTGATGTCAAAGAAGAAAGTATGCAGTCAAGTGACGCATGATCACAGATTTCATCAAAACAAAGCGGAAATGCCAAAATCATAGTCAAAAACCAGAAAAAATATGTAGGTCTTTTAAAGGCAGAAAATTCAAAGTGGCGTGTCATGATTGAAACTGCTGGCTCGTTCTGTTTTTTGAAGTTGCGCTGAAGGCTCTCTAAACTGTCTGTGCTGATGCTTTGCACTTTTTCTTCTATAAAAAAGATAGAAACATGTAAATATAAATAAACCTTTCATTATTATTATTATTTCATAGTCACCTGTGTTTGGGGTGGGGGGTGTCAGGCTCCTTCAAAGCATATTTTTTATCTGCACATTTCTAGTTATTATGCATGCATAATGACCTGCACATTGGCGAAAAACCTTGAACAAACTTGCTGGTTAATGACTCCTAGCATTATGGTTTTAGCATCTTGGTTCTGGTAACATGTATTTGCTTAATGGCTTTTAACATTTCTCAGTCAGATGGTTTGACTGTCTAGTATTTGATAATGTCGGGCCCGTTTAAAACCATCTTCACAATGGCTCACAAACCCTGTTGACGGCTGGTAATTCAAAGACGTCAGCTGCAACTAAAAAAGTAGTAGTGGTCTAGCCAAGCACTTGACACAATTAGCATTTTAAAATCAAAGCTGTTTATTATAATACATTACATCTTCACTAGCAGAAATATCTCATTATTTATGCTGTATATGTTTTATTATTGTGGCCTGAGGTGTCCTGAGTTGTGTGGCAGCAGTGGCAAAAAAGAAAGAACCAGTCAAAGACTCGCAATCATATATTTCATCAACACAAAGTGGAAATGCCAAAATCGTTGTCAAAAGTCAGGCAAAATATGTTGGTCTTTTAAAGGCAGAAAATCAAAGTTGCATGTCATGATTGAAACCTCTGGCTCATTCTATTCTTTGAAGTCGCAAAGAACTGAAGGATCTCTAAACTGTCTGTGCTGATGCTTTGCAGTTTTTATTGTATCAAAAAGACAGAAACGTCTTGTAAAAAGTAATAAATCTTTAGTTATTATTATTTCATAGAGTCTCCTCTGTTGGGTGGAGGAGTGTTAGGCTCCTTTATGGTTTTTATTTCACTCTAGCCACACCACATGGCTAATTTATTATGCACATTTGGCTACAAGCACAGACAACTCATCCCACAGAGTATGTAATGCAAATTATCAGCATTATATACCCTGGAGGCGGTCCCATGAATGTTGGCTGTTACAGCTCCGGAGGATGTCACATTGGTCTTGCAAAGCATTATTGGGTGGTGATATTAAAAAAGAAAAAAAAAATCTCCAAAACCAACCAAATTATCAGTAAATATTTCAAAGAACAGGGGCGAACGCAGCAGATGTGTTGTGAATAACACTTTGGTGAAATTCGTTGATCAACACTATTGAAGAAGTCTCTCTATTATAAAAAAAAAAAAAACTTGTGACGAAACTTGATCTTCTGAAGAGAGGCAGAGACACTTCGTGCGACACGGGCAAGTCACGTCATACTGACATCCTTTGGAAGCATGTTCCAGTGAGACTGTGACCTAGGCAAGGAAAGTAATAATCAGCCCGGAACAAGTGGAATTGAAAACTTTGCATGTCCAAACGGGATCAAAAATAAAAGACAAAGAGTAAGACACAGTAGAACTTCATAAAGATGTTCAAAAATGTTGACGCCATACACATGCAGAGCAGGTTACAGATTATGAAAGCAGTGGAATTCGAATGGCTCCAAAAAAACCTTGGCGCAATACACACACAGAGCAAGTTAAAAAATATGACAGTGCTAAAATTCGAAGTTGTCAAAAAATGAGAATATAGATTGCATTTGCGCAAACAAACGGAAATTATTAGTCGGTGAAATAACGGAACAGCAAAAAGAGATTGAATATATGGACATAGGTGATATGTCGGATGTATGTAGATATTGTAAGGCTTTGCAGTTTAAGTCGGAGACTTGTAGATCGTCTAATTTGTATTGCCATCACGAAAAAGTCCCATACGCTATGAGAATCTGTGTTCCCGCAACAATTACAGCTATATGACAAATTTAATTTCGAAAAAACCACAATTTGGTCAGGTGTATATTTATGATCACGGAGACGCGATACAACATAGAATCGAAAGAGATACACAATCTGATATAATAGAAATTATGCAGCCAATAATGGAAAGTTATCAGCAAAACACGGACAAAGAAATTCCCTTGGATTTCTACATGAATCCAAAAGATCAGTCACATTTATAAGAAACCCACATGTGATGAATTGTCAGCGACAATACTTTCGAAAGACGGAGATATCAAAGACACAGTAGATATTCATGTATATCCAAAGGCAAATCACTTCTATCATTTCAACGTCTATCGCAACATTACATTATTAATGCTTATGTAAAAGTTGCAGCTAATTGTCTTTTCTTTATTAAGTCGAATCACGCTAAACTTAGTATGGAACATATGCAAGGTGTCATTGATCACATTCAAAATTCAAATATCAATAGTTTAGACAAATTCAAAATAGGTAAAGCAATAATATTACCATCCATCATCATATCAAGGACGTCCAAGAGCATTGCATCAGTTATCTCATGATGCAACGGCAATATCCAGAACTATCGCTCGGCCAGATTTCTTTATTACAATGTCGTACAATCCACAATGGCCAGACATCTGCAGCTTCTTGAGAACAATGCTACGGGCTACATCGGCTCTGGATATTCCCACTTTCGTAAGTAGATTGTTTTAATCAGAAAGTCTTATTTTTATTGATTGAACTCGAAACGATTTTCGGGCAAAAAGGAGATCTTGATATGCCATGCAAGCTATTACAACGTTAACAGTTTCCCGTGAGAATAGCTTTTGCAATGACAATTAACAAATCACAGGGACAAACATTCGAAAAAGTCGGTTTATTTATAAGAGACAAAGAAACGACGTTCAGTCATGGACAGTTATACGTTGCATTATCACGCTGTAAGACCAAACAAGGAATCAAAATTCAATGCGATCTTGAAGAAAAGTTCATTCCAAATATTGTTTTTTATGAAGTTTTAAAATAAAAAGTGAACATAATGCGTATGTAAAAATTCCCATGAAGAAAAAAAAACTTATACATTGTATTTCCACAGGGGTTTGGACGAGTGAAGCGAGCAGGGGGCAGACCCCCCTAGTAATTAAAAATAAAAAAAAACTGTCGAGCCTTTCCACCATTATCCATTTTGTTTCCAAGCTGTTTTATGCTGTTTTAACTCTGTTTAGTTTTTGTAACCACCTTTTACATTTCAAGATTTGTAAGTTACAATGGAAACCTGGCACTGAACTGGCAGCCATTTGATTTACGTCCAAAACTCTATCCACTAGGGCAAAAAAGTTTGTGCCAGTTATTTTAGTGACTGTGTCTAGTGAATTCTGTAATATATTTAGTATCTCATTCAGAGCACACCCTCTGATCTCTTTGTAGTTTGAAATTAAATTAAGCAATTAAGTCAAAACAATAGAAAACGTGAAATACATGAATAAATAAACTGATGAAATATAGGTTAGAGAATGCCATTTGGGATGCTCACTATGAGTCCCACTGTGCTAATTGTGGCACCACTAATACAAGAATGCAAGGCACAAAGAGGGTTCCAGCCTATTGAGATATTTCGATATATGGTCATATCTCTCTCTCTCTCTCTCTCTCTCTCTCATATTTATATTATTATTTTAATATATATAATATTTGGGGTGTACTGGGTGTCCTGAGCAGAAGTACAGCTGCTCTGTAAATCCACTGCATTGTTGTACTTGGAGAGATGGTCTGGGATTAAAACAAAGCTGCTTTTACATTAGTCATTCAGAGCTTAAACTCCTGGTGGTGGTCAGGGCAATAGTTGTGGTCTGAATGCACATAGATGGCCAGATTATGCTGGTAGGACTTTAAGCTTTACATTGATGGTGGGTAAACACAGGCCACTGATCAGCGTATTACATCCTTATCCTTATCACTAGCCCTTAGCTTGCATAGGCTGTTTTTTATGTTTGTTTGCACCTTTTTTTTCTCCATTTTCAGCTGCATGTTAGCTCTGCACCCTGAACATTAGTGTCCTATGTAATAATTGTCACCTTCACCTGATTCTGCCCTTCTGTTGCATATCCCACGTTGTAGATTCAGTTGTGAAATTCTCTACTGTGTGTGTGTGTGTTTACCCCCAAGAGTCATATTTTTTTTGTAGTTTGTGAGAATGGTCTCATTTGCTAAAGATACAGAATCCCTGAAGAGGACCAAGGGCAAAATGTCAGGGTTAAATACATACCATAGTTCTGCTTATAGTATATACTGTTCTTCCTTCCTGCCTGTCAAAATCATTGTGAGTTTGTCTAGACTTATAGTAAATTATTTTATTTAACAAAGTTATACAAGACTGAGGTAAATCTACTTTTATAGTACTAAATGAAACACGGTGATTTCAATGTTTTTTCAGTGACCCACTGCAATATTTTGGAGCCCTTCAGCTTTGTGTTGTTATAATGTACTGCTCAGAATTCCCAGAACATCACTGATTTCTATCACTGAGTATCAGTTGTGGGATGAGAGCAGGTGCTTTAAAATGTTCATCTCTAAAACATGTGCCTTTGTAATGAAGTGTGGAACCAATTGAATGTTATTTTCATACCCAGAATTCATTAAGGTTACTATAACAGACACAGATAATATCTGCTCTTAAAATACTATACTGCAGCATTTTTAGATGACACATTAAATCCTAGCAGAAAACTTTATTTTCATGTCCTTATCCTGCCTGATTCTTGTTGATGGAATTAATAATATTCTTCAATCCAATACTGGGTTTACAACATGTGACCCAATTCATGTATCAACTGTAATGTCCGACTGAGCAGTCAATTGTGTTAGAAGGGCAGATCCACCTAATAAAGTTTCTATCCACAGAAAAATACACCATGAAACATGAAGCACATGTGATTTCAGAGGGAGTTGAGAATGTGTGTAGAAAAGAAGCTGGTAAAGGTTATTGCCACACTGAAAAATAAAAAGCACCTTTACTACTGTATTTTGATGACCTGACAGCCAATATTTCTATTCTACTGTAATTTTTAGGTGTCAAAATAACTCTAACCTATATATATTTAACAAAATGCATTTTATACTAATAATAATTTCAGGTCTTATGATGATAAAATTTTGCCAGTAGGTTGATTAATTTCTCTAAATGACATGTCCCTGAAATATTCATAACAGACCTGCCTTGAACCCTTGTGCTACAGTACAATGTTTGGGGCTAATGCAGTGGCATTGTCTTTTTGGTTTTTGTATGACTGCATTTAGAAGCACAAGAGTATAAGAAACAAGAAAAAGACAAAATTACTATCTACACGAATGGAATGTTTTCTGTCCTGCATAGCAGTAAGCCAATCTCTCCTCTTTTTGTTACAGAAAAATCTGCCTCCATTGTAAATGTCCAAGGGAAGATCATGCAGTTCGGGCAATGCCTGGAGATTTGGAAAAGATGATGTACAAACTTGTTTCTGATTTCCAGAGGCATTCCATCTCTGATGATGACTCTGGCTGTGCATCTGAGGAGTACGCCTGGGTGCCCCCAGGCCTTAAACCGGAACAGGTCAGTTTTGTATCTGATACTTCGAGGCAGAAATATCTATAGCAGTGACTGTCTTGCAACTGTGAAAGTCTTTGGGTAAACTTAGGCTGTTCACTGAACAATTTTAATATGTTCTTAACCACAAATAATGGATATGTTTGTTTTTACACAGTATACTGCAGTCACTTTTTAGCAGAGCTGATGATGATCCACGGTAATATTTAGACTTCTAATGTCATTTAACAGGGTTAGCGCTCCACTGTGCCTTAAATAGATAAATCTGTGGAAACCAATGTCAGTATCAAAGCATAAAGTAGGAAACACAAAAACGTAGTATATTAAACCACTAATAAGTGCCAGTACGTACATATAGTATATGTACTGTATATATTGGCTAGAAACTGAATGGGAACAGATTGATCTAAGCTGAAAGAAATGTGAAACTGAAAAGCTATCAAGATTTCTGGGGTGAAAGTTAGAGGAGTGTAGTGAGGTGTTTCTGTCTGTGGGCTTGTAGTATAGTGTGAATTAGAAATGATCATTCCTTGCATGCATAAAAATGTCTAACAAAGAAATATTGGACTGGTTATTGTTGAAGATAAAAGATAAATTGGAATTGCAATTATCTTTTAGGGTGGATGTCGACTTTTGTCGACAGGAGGGGTTGAAGGCGAATGTCGACAAAAGTCGACATCCAGGGATAGGGGGCGACAATCAGCTGTTAATGGCGACAAATCTCACTGTCACGTCACAGGCATTCCCTCTGTGCTTGGAGGAATGCTAGACTCGTTGACTCGGCAACTAAACCTTGCGTGTGCGTGAGTTGCGAAATGTAAACAATGGCAAGATGGCACCGACATGTGAAAAGGCAGTGAAGCAAGTGCAGAAAAGAAAACACTCGGCAGGCGATGTTTTGCGCATTATCGCGGAGTCGGACTCTTGATTTTTCAGAATCGGATTTTATTGGCAGTGATCAGGAGATCGAGCAAGAGAGTGAGAAGCAGGCATCAGCTGATCAGACACTAGCCGATGCCGCACCAGCGGATCTGCTGCCAGTTGAGTGCCTTTGCGCAGCTGATGCATCTACGGCAAGGTTCGCATGGGATAAATACACAGACATTGATCCGTTGAGAGCCGATCTGGCTACCGGAGTTTACAAGACGGCATGGCTTGCTGTTGGACACGACAGATCACCAGCTGCTGTACTTCAGGCTGCTCTCTCCTGATGCTGCTTTTCAGCTACTGTCAGACGAGACAAACAGGTAGGCAGAGATTTTTTTTGAATCGCGGGCTGCGTTTGCATCGCATTCTCGTTTTTCAAAGTGGAAACCCACAACGAAAGACGAGATGAAGCGCGTTGTGGCATTACAAATAGAGATGGGACAGAACTGGTGATATAACTTCAGGGAGCATTGGTCCAAACGTGTTTTGTCCCCTGGTGGCTTAGGTACGTGCTGCTGCAAAGTTTTATTCACTTCTGTAATAAACAGAAGCAAATCCCATGGGGTGAGCCAGGCTATAATGCCATACATAAAGTTCATAAAGTTTCAGAAGATGAAAAGAGGTGACAATACGGTTTTCATGCAGGCAGAAAACTTGGTGGCAGTGGCATGGCACGATGGCAAATGGGTGACTTGTCTCTCTACAGTACACACTAACAATATATGTGAGAAAGTGCAGCAACAGACAATTGAAAAATAGGCACCAAAGCAACACACATTGTAAGGAGTGCAATGTGGCAATGACTGAAATTGGCTGCTTTGAGCGAGATCAGACTTTGCTGTGTAAAATGTATGCGATACGTATGTGAAATCATAGAGTATGTAGGCTCATACAACATGCAAGACAGTAACATTTGTCAAAAGTAAATATTTTTTGTTGATTTGATATGTTAAACAATTGCTTTGTGTTCTTTTTTAAAAAATGTTAGTTTTTGGAAAAATATTCAGCCCTGGGAGAAAAGAAACAAAAAAAAAATTAGCCCTAAAAGAGTTAAGTAACTTTGGAACTGAATGATGTGGTGAAGTTGTCATCCCAAATTATTCAAACATCATCCAGTGTTTTTAAGCCAATCAATTGTTCAATTTTTATGTTTCCAAAGGAATTATTTGCATTTACCAATTGCTTTTATAGACAACACAAAGGGGTAGCTAAGAGTTGTACTTGATGTCCTAGCATCATATGTGGCTGGATTTGAAGAATCGTTTATGTTGTTGTTTTTTTAAATCAGGTAAAGTGTGACTGGCAAGCAGAACGCAGTAGTAAAGTAGTTTGGAACCCTGCTGATGTGCCTGTTTCTGGAATGCTAGTGTATAATGAAGTGCAACTCAAAAAATAATTGTTTACAAGAAAGTGCATTTTGTATGATGTAAAATCTGATGGTCACTTCAGTATGAGGGTGCAAGTTTGACAAAACGTGCAGTATAAAAATCTATATACTGAGTAACTAACTTTAATAGCAAATTACCAGCAGAAACAACTGGATGACTGGTGGGGCTCACCAAGTCCCACTAAGATATCTATTGTAATCTTTTTAAATATTTATGTGAAAATTATGCACCTATATTAACTGAACGCATATGCACTATGAGTCAAATCAAAACTATTTATGGCACCATTTCTTTTAAAAAGGTTTGGGTATTCAAGAAGTGCCAAATGTTTACATAAAACAAGATGATTAACAGACACGCGGCTTAAACTGCAACATAACATTAAATCAAATAGGACTTCCTGCTGTGTTAAGTATTTATTTCAGTCTCACATAGCAAATTGCGTACATGGCATTTAACAGCAAATGGGTTGTTTATTTATTTAAAGATGCAGACAATATTAAGCCTGTATGCTGCTGTTTTCAGCTGCTTTATGAAAAACCAATGAGAGACGTGTACAGTGTGCTACTGTATTCTGAACTTCTTAGTGTGGCTCTGCCTTGATTACTGTAGTGTGCAGCACAGCACATCTGTGCGAGTGACATCTTGGTTTACATGCCATTAAGATCGCTGGCCTCGCATCTTGTGCGTGTTGAAACATTGGGACCAGTTAGATAACAGGATAGTCTTGGCCACAGATGAAAAGTAGAAGAGAAAATTGGAAGACTGAAGACAGTATTGCTTAATGGGAATGGTGATGGGAGGTGCTGCTTCTGCTAAGTTAGTCATTAATCAGTCTGCCTGCTGACCCTGCTGCTGGTGAGTACTGAAAGGAATTCTCTGTCTCCCTGCAGTAGTTGTATATGTTAACATAGTTCTGTCTCCTTATAAATACGCTAGGTACGCAAATATACAATTGTGTATAAGAAGCACATATGAAGTTTGACAGTCAAGACCAGACCATTTATTATTATTATTATTATTATTTATTACATTTATATAGCGCTTAGTCCTTCCAGTTCATTTGGTTGGATAATAGCTAAATTGTCCCAGCGTCTCATTTAGATAACTGAAGTTTGTGAAGGTTTCCATTTCAACTCCCATACTTAGTAAATTGTTTCATGATTCACTGTTTAATTTTAAGAATTCTGGTGGATTAATTTTATTAATACTATTCAAAGTTATTAAAGTCCCTATATTGAATTGTGTAATCAAAGCTACAAATATTGAATTCCTTTTAGCCTGTCAAGTAGAACAGGCCCCAGGGTGTACTTCTGTTCTTAGGGTATAACCTACCTTTTTTGCCTTTTTTTATTTCTTCTGTATACTGTTTAGCCTGTAAGTAGTTGGTATCAATTTAAACTTTTAAATAATGTTTAAAGGTTGCTTGCTTCCACTAAATCACCATTACCCATCTTGTATTTATATGTAATGTTCCTTTTGCCTCTATGTATCACTTTACACTTTCAACATTATACTATGTTTGCCCAATTTTATACAATTGTTTTTGCTGGTTTTTCAGTATGTGCTGTCCCTCCAGTTTTAGTGTCATAATTGATTTTGCAGGATTACTAACTGCATTAAATTGAATGTCAGTCAGTCATCATCCAACCCGCTATATCCTAACACAGGGTGACGGGGGTCTGCTGGAGCCAATCCCTGCCAACACAGGGCGCAAGGCAGGAACAAACGCTGGGCAGGGTGCCAGCCCACCACAGTAAATTGAATGTAATTAGTATAAATTAGAAAAAGTAACAATCCAAACACAGATCCTTTAGGGTCTCCACTGCTGACCTCACTCCGTAAACAAGATGGTCCTCTTATTTGTGCTGTTTGATTCCAGCCAGTGGGTCAGTTACAGTGCCTCTGACGCTAATGGCGTTTAGTTTCAATATTAATATTAAAAGCAGAAAAAATACTTCTACACAGTGCCTGTATTGCTCCTACTCCACTAGCATCAAGAACAATGAACAGACAGATTTGTGTCTGTTGTATTTTCCTGTATTTTTTTTTTTTTCGGAAAGTTCCCTGAATTAACTATGAATTTAGTGTTTGCTTGGTTTCTGCTTTGTGTGCAAAAGCCAGGCTAATCGGAACACAATGGCTGGGGTATCGGGCAGGTTTTACCTTGTGGGACACGGGTGACTTCGAAAATGGAACCAAAAGTGCACTGAATGCCTATATTGCCACCAGTTACTGAAGTCTGGGTTGATCACAGTGTGATTTGGAATCTTTGATTTTGTAATAAAGTGCAGCTTAGAGAAGCTCGAAGAAATGGTGTTTAAAAAAAACTTTGAGAGAGTGTAAATTTCCCTTCTCTTCTTTGGAAGATCAAATATCCATTGCTTTGATGCTATTCATGTACAAGTAATACCTGCACTGATATTTTACTATAATAGGGATATCCCAGTAGACACATGTTTAGATTCAGAATAAGTACAATAAGTGCTGAATGGTAGGTTATGAAACAAAAGTAAAACTTGAGGAGGAGGAGAGTTCATAATTTGAATACTTTAATACTGGCACAGCCTTAGGGGCAGACCTTGAAAAGAAGATGCATAGCATACACTACAGAAATAATCCAGGGATCAGAAACTGATGATAATATCTTTCTTTTGCTTTTTCTCACAAAATCTGTAAATTCAGTATGGACATATGGGAATTGTCTCATAGATTTAAAAAAAAAAAATAGATTTTCTAAAACCAAATAAAATAACCAAAAACTCATCATTGCCAGTGACTGCACTTAGCAGTCACTCAGGTATTCAATATAAACCACCTTAACAGACCAGACAAATAAATCCATCCATACATCCATAAACACACACCTATTCTGACTATGGGGCGGTCTAGAATATAGCTTTTGCCATGTTTTTTGTTTTTTTTTTTGATAAATGTTTTGTGTCATTTTTCATAATAAAGCAGCTTTAAACAGTCTACATCAATCAAAACATACTGCAGGGTGGCCAGCTAAGTGATAGGTTATATTTTATAAAATAAGAAAATATTTATTCTTCTAATTGAAAATCTTCAGAAATTTGACAATGACAACCAAATATGCCCACCTTAGGGGGAAAAAAAAAGTTTTAATAAGCAAGTTGGACATACTGTATACAGTATATGCTTATCAAAATTAATTAATATCAAGGAAGTCTGAGGTAAAGAAAAAGGTTAAATCAAGGAGGGTTTATAATCCTGCAGAGTGTGACAAGGATTGTATGTGATTAAGCAAAAGTTATTTGTCTTGGCTACTGTCTTATTGCTACTGATGCCAAAATTAATATTTAGCAAAGGTGCTTTACTCCAGAAACTGATATAATCTGTCAAAGTTTCTCATCAATGGACAAAGCTGACCTTAACAAAAAACAAACCAACTTTATCAAGAAATGCTCCATGGATCCATTTTGTGACCCATTCATTACAATCGAGAGCCCCGGCAAGCTGGAGCAGTAATCAGAACATTGACTTCTCAATTTAAATGCAACCCTCTCCAAAAAAAAAGAGTATATGAAATGTGCAGGCTCAAGACTTATGAACTTGCACTCACTGGCAGGAAGTCAAAGTTTTATAAACAGTCTTCATTAAAATATTATCTTTTATAGTGTTTTTAGATAAAAGCCTATTCAGTTGACTTGCTTTTGTTTACAAGTCAGCTGGAAATCCATTGTATATATTATTTTTTTATTGCATCTGCAAAGATGTGTATAGCCATATTACAGATGATTTTTGCAATGTTTACAAGTACTGACAATTGGAATTAAACATTTCGTTTTTAGAATGTACTAGATATAAACATTTTTTAAATGTTTTATAAACATATTGTTGGGTCACATGGCTTACTAGAGAAATTATAGCCCTTCACAGTGCCAGGAAGTCTCTTTGCTTACAGTTTTAGAGACAAAGTGCATAGAAAACTGCACAAAATCAGTATTTCCATATTTGCCATCCATGAATTCAAAATTGCAGTTGACTCTTTTTGTTCAGTTGATATTTCATTTTGGTAATTTAAGTTTAAACTCTTAAAATAATAGTTCACACCAGTTTCAAAATGTATTATTCTAAGCCTGGGCTGGAAGAAAAACCCCCCAAAACTAAATACTCAAGGGACATTAGGTGAAAGACTGTGAGTGGCAATAGTTCAATAGGCATAGAATTATGTGAAAAAGTGTGGGGGTCAAGAAGTAGTTTAACAAGAGTTCCCCCATCCCACGAGGTGTCAAAGTGGAGTGTTGTTACAATATGCTTGGCTCCCAGCATGCACAATAAGTGGGCCAGAATTTAAAAAGGTGCAGGAGTTCAGGACTGATGGAACAAATGGGGTTTAGTATTCGGAAGTCTAGGGGGAGGCCCGAGGGGATACAATTGGGATTTCTGTCTCAAGAGGTAATTGCTGGGATCTTCCTTGGCTGGGGCTTGACAGACCAGTATACTACTAGGCATGGAGTCAGGCACAGAGGTGTGGGCAAAAGCTTTCTTAGAAAGAGGAAGAAAAGCCAGAAATTGTGGAGAAAGTGAGGTTCAGGAGGTGAGACCGGCGTGCTTAGTGCAGTACTGAGGTGGGAAGTGGATCAGCCACCCTCCTAATGGACAGTGGATTTGTGTTTAGAAATGGGATCAGTGTTTCTTTCCTTTTGTTTATGTTGATCTCTTGTTTATGTCTTGTGTTTATTCCTCTGTCGACTGCTTTATTGTATAATAAACAATACATTTTTCCTGTATTGTGGGCAGCCTGGCATTCATACTGGGGATACCAGACCCACATTGTCTGTAAGGTCAATCAAATATCCTATAGATGTTTTATAGGTACAAAAATGATTCTGAAATTTTGAATGAGCTTTTCATGTTAACTTGAATAAAACAGTTTGCTCCATTGCCTCGGGTTTTGACATGACAAGCCTTCATTTTTTCTATTACAGTAATCCCTCGCTATATCGCGCTTCGCCTTTCGCGGCTTCACTCCATCGCGGATTTTATATGTAAGCATATTTAAATATATATCGCGGATTTTTTGCTGGTTCGCGGATTTCTGCGGACAATGGGTCTTTTAATTTCTGGTACATGCTTCCTCATTTGGTTTGCCCAGTTGATTTCATACAAGGGACGCTATTGGCAGATGGCTGAAAAGCTACCCAACTTACTTTTCTCTCTCTCTCTCTCTCTCTCTCTCTTGCGCTGACTTTCTCTGATCCTGACGTAGGGGGATTGAGCAGGGGGGCTGTTTGCACACTTAGACGATACGGACGCTCGTCTAAAAATGCTGAAAGATTATCTTCACGTTGCTACCTTCTGTGCAGCTGCTTCCTGAAGCGACATGCTGCACGGTGCTTCGCATACTTAAAAGCTCGAAGGGCACGTATTGATTTTTGATTGAAAAACAAACTCTGTCTCTCTCTATCTCTCTCTCTCTCTCTCTCTCTCCCTCTCCCTCTCCCCCTGCTCCTGACAGAGGGGGTGTGAGCTGCCGCCTTCAACAGCTTTGTGCCGCGGTGCTTTGCATACTTAAGCCGAACAGCCCTATTGATTTGTTTGCTTTTCTCTCTCTCTCTGACATGCTCTGCTCCTGACGCGCACTCCTTTGAAGAGGAAGATATGTTTGCATTCTTTTAATTGTGAGACGGAACTGTCATCTCTGTCTTGTCATGGAGCACAGTTTAAACTTTTGAAAAAGACACAAATGTTTGTTTGCAGTGTTTGAATAACGTTCCTGTCTCTCTACAACCTCCTGTGTTTCTGCGCAAATCTGTGACCCAAGCATGACAATATAAAAATAACCATATAAACGTATGGTTTCTACTTCGTGGATTTTCTTATTTCGCGGGTGGCTCTGGAACGCAACCCCCGCGATGGAGGAGGGATTACTGTATGTTATGAATTAGAAATGTCCCTACATCTGTCCTTACGTTTGAACTGGCATTAAAGATTTACTGTATGTATGTATGCCAATATATGTGTCCTTTTAAGTTTTTTAAAAATGAGAAACTCTGCTTGTATTAGAAGATTTGATTTATTTGTTGGAAGATATGTTGTATTATACCTGTATACTGGTTTCCTATTAATTAAGCAGACAGCTCTTAGAATTTTTCCTCCGCACACATAAACCACATTTAACTTATGAAAACACTTCTGGTCTTCCAATTTTTCCTTGAATCGAATTGGAGTCTAAAATACAAGTAATATTCTTTGACAGCCAGAAGCAAATTCTAGTTTGGCGTGCCATTATTCAGATTTTTTGTACAGAACTTCTGAAGTAATGATTTCTAAACTTGCCCAAAACAAGTGACAAGTGAATTTGGTGTACCACGTTTGTCACACTGACTTGTGTTTGCGGCTGAATGTTGTTGATGCTTCTTTAATAATTTGAGCCATCTCTGCTGCTTCTCCTCTTCCAGGTTTACCAGTACTTCAGTTGTATCCCAGAGGACCGTGTTCCGTATGTAAACAGTCCTGGCGAGCGCCATAGGATTAAACAGTTGTTGCACCAGTTACCAGCTCATGACAGTGAGGTAAACATGCAGACAAGTAATTGGCAGTTACTGCTTGAATGCCATGCACACAATGCTTATTAACTTACTGTGGTATTCTAGGCACAGTACTGCAATTCGCTCGATGAAGAAGAGAAGAAAGAGCTTCGCCTATTCAGCCAGCAAAGAAAACGAGAAAACCTGGGTCGTGGGACGGTACGACTTTTCCCCGTAACCATGACTGGCGCCATATGCCAGCAGGTACAAATTCAATACATTCATTTCACAATTTCTCCAAGATTGCCCTGCACTGCTTTAAAAGTGGATGGTAACAATTTCCTGAATGAGCCTTTTGTATTACAGTGTTTAGTATGGCAAGGTCTATCATTTATATCCCACTTGTTAGAATGATTTGATTTTTTGTTTTACTAACAGGTTGACTTGATGTGAAGTTTAAGTTGTCTGTCGAATATAGACTGGGCAAGAATTCACTGTCAAGTGTGTTAAACAAACTCTTTGCTTGTCTCTTCTCTCAGTGTGGAAAACAGATCAGAGGAGGTGACATTGCTGTGTTTGCTAGCCGTGCAGGCCATGGAGCTTGCTGGCATCCACAGTGCTTCCTGTGCTCCACCTGCAATGAGCTACTGGTGGATCTTATCTATTTCTATCAGGATGGAAAAATCTACTGTGGAAGGCACCATGCAGAGAGACTTAAACCCCGATGCCAGGCCTGTGATGAAGTGAGTGCATTGTGGAATTCTTCTAAATTATTACTTTCATTGCTAATGTTAAATAAAATTGCTAACCTGTACCTTTACTGTATATACTCACGTATAAGTCAGGTCTTAAAACCCAAAAAATCATCATCAAATTAGATCCCGATTTGTACACCCGTTGAAAATGTGACACTTAATTTTTTAACATCTTCTTGCCTCCTCCAGTCTCGCAGCAGTTTCTCAGACGCATCGAATTTTGTTGCAGCAGCACAGTTACCAATTTCTTTTGCTACTTCAACGACGTTTAATTTTAAACCAGCTTCATATTTTCTTCTGATCGAACGCTCCATCGTAGATAAGGGATGCTCTTCTGATAAAGGTGTATGAGGGTGTGAGATACAAAAAACACAAATCAGTGCAAACGTTGCTTTGGAATAGTGCGGGTATTACTATGTGCTGACATAGGCACAATAGAGAGAGGTTAGGAGCACACGCTGATACAGCGCATTGCCGCAGCCACGTAGAAAAAAAGGCAGTGTGCTCCGTGGTTACCCTCTCAGGTGGGCGTTAGTATATCATCATTTCCTGGACCAATTGTGTAAGTTTTCTCTAATCGACTTTTACGACCGACATTATAAAATACCAGAAATTATACTGTAAAATCAAGTCCCGACTTATCCGCAAGTGTATATGGTAATTTTCATTCCATCAGTAATAAGTAAAAATACTTGCAACCTAACTTGCACCTTGATTCTTCTTTTCGTCAGATTATCCTGGCAGATGAGTGTACAGAGGCAGAGGGGCGCCACTGGCACATGAAGCATTTCTGCTGTTTTGAGTGTGAGGCAGCATTGGGTGGACAGCGTTACATCATGAGAGAAAGTCGTCCATATTGCTGCTCTTGCTATGAGTCACTGTATGCAGAGTACTGTGATAGCTGTGGAGAGATCATTGGTAAATTAGAATTTTATTTTTTTTAAAAACCATATAGACCTTTAGCTGATGAGTTTGTTTGTATTCTGGAGATTGCTTTAACCTATAGGATAACTTGGAGGCTAATAAGGAGATTCACTTGCTTATTGTTCATATTTTATATGTTGATTCTAAGTGATCACAAACTAAAAAAAGAAATTAATATTTAGAGGCATGTGTGGGAATGAACTAGGCCTAGTTCATTCCACTACTACTACTTGTCTTCCATATTGCTGCTTTAACCATAGCTCAGCATTCCTTACTTGTTTTCTGCTCTATCTCATCTGTCGTAGAATTCAGCATTCACAGTTGTTCTTATTACTTTTAAGAAATGGGGAATGGAAAGATTTGGATGCTTTCAAAAGAAACCCAGATGAAGCTTTGCAAGTTCAGAAACACAGAAATGTTTTGGCATCTTCCAAAACTGGCACAATAGAATACCCAGTTTAGGTTCTGGGGCAATAAGTTTTGATCATCCCTTGTACATTAAAACATTTTTAAGCATGAAATAAACATTCAGCACCCTAGTGTATAACCTTTTTCCATTACTGGGCTGTAGCACACTTTCGTGTATCTTAGAGGCATTGGCTTGGCTGTAAGGCAACACTAGACGGCATGCTAGTCTATTTGGAGTCTGCACCTTCTCTACATACCTGCGTGTTTCAGGTTTGGTTTTTTTTTGTCCATTTCTTTCTCTGGGTACCCTTGTTTTTTCTCCTTTACCCCAAAAACATGCATTTTTGCTTAATTAGCAGCCCTAAGCTGGCCCAGCTGTGTGAGTTAGTGTACCCTGTCCAGGGCTGGTACTGTGCTTGCACCCAATGCCAAGATAGGCTTTGGCTACTTCATGCCATTTAGCTTGGATTAAGCAATAAATGCGTCATGTGTGGATGTTTTTGAAGAAACTGGTGACCCTGCCAAACTGAATTGGTGTCCGGCCAAAGTCTTGAAATAACGAGAAATTGCAATTCCCTTTTAGGATCATGCATTTCGTCTTTTAGGGTTTAAAATTATCAGTTAAAAATTTGGAATGAGAAGGATATAGAAGTGTGATGTAAACCTTTAAAATAAAACCCATTGCTGATGAGTTTGCCATATCAAGAGGGACCTTACAGCTCAGTTTGTTAATCAAACCGTGCCAAAAATGCTGCCAGCCCTTTCTTTCAACAGTAAGCACATTGAGAGGAAACTGCCCTGTGATGGACTGACGCCGCCCTGCCTTAGGATTATTCCTGCCCACTGGAATAGGCTTCAGTTTTCCTGCTCTGGATAATTGGGTTTAGAAAATGGATCAATGGATGGCTATTCCTGCACCTTAATTTTTTCTTTTGTGTCAAAATTGTAAAATTCTGTTTCTCTTTCCCAAACAACTGAAAGGTTACTTTTGTTCCACAATTAAAGCCATGCTGGGGAGTAAATTATGTGTTGTGTGGACGCCCTGAAGCTGGACGCTGTCCTCTTGCAGGGAATGTTTGGTTCCTTTTGACCTTGAGCAGGGTAAGCAGGTTAGAAAACTGGACACATGGACTGATAAAAATGTCTTGATAAGTCTTTCTGGTGTTTGCCTGGCCATTTAGTGTTACATATGACCCCTGTATTTGCCTGCAGAGTTTAACTGATGCAATAAATGTTTCTTTTGGTCTTTTCAAATGGTATTTAAAAACTCCTCATATTTTTCTTTGACAGAGTAACACTTTTGTCTTTCTTCAATTTTTGGTTTGGATTTTGCTTTACCCATTTTCATAAAATGCATCTGCTGCTTGGTTTTGGATGGCTTTCTTATAAAATTCTTTTTTCCCCCCCAGGTATTGACCGTGGACAGATGACCTATGAAGGTCAGCACTGGCATGCCACAGAAACCTGCTTCTGTTGTGCCCATTGCCAGCAGCCCCTTTTGGGCCGTCCCTTTTTGCCCAGACAGGGGCTGATATTCTGCTCACGTGCTTGTAGCTTGGGTGAAGACCCCAATGGTTCAGATTCTTGTGATTCAGCATTTCAGAGTGGTTATAGCAGCAGCGCCCTACAGCGGCTGGGAGAGGCTCGCCGTAGTGGACGGAAAGGGAAGAGCAGTAGTGCAGGAAGCTCGACTGAAGACAGAGCTGCAGTATCCAGTATAGAGGGACCCTGCATTGCTGGAGGAAGAGGTAAGTTAAGTGAAGCACTCTGGGAGGTTTTTTTTTTTCTCTGTTCCCCCATCCCATTCTTATCTCTTTCTCCACACCTTTTGCTTTCATTCAGGCTGTTGTGTTGCTAATGGCCTCCCTACGGCACCCGTAGCCATGGTGGCTAAGACTAGTGTCCAGTCTTCCACTAATCCTGATGAACATTTGCATGAAGGCTTAAATGGAAAAAACCTGATAGCAGCAAATCTATCAAATGGTAGTAGTGGCACAGGAAATTACTTCAGGACAACCCGGCCAGTTAGCTGTGTAGAATTTAAGGAAATCCCCAATCACCACTTTAGCCACTCACCTCCTAAATATACATCTCGAGGAACCTCCACATCAAAGGACAGTAACAGCAAACAGGATCAGACAAGCACAGGTACGACTGTCACCCAGTGTCCCACTGTAATGTGAACACGGTTTCCTTAGCTTTTTATAACTCCATCCCCTCTCTGTTGTTCTTACTGTATTAATTTTTTCTGTCGCAGATGCGGAGCATGCCGATGGTCCCAAGACAACTCATATGCAACGCTTTTCCATGCCTGACTTGGAAAACCGTGCTAAAGAAGCCGATGTTCCCTCAGCTCCTCCTGCCACCTCCTCTTTAGAGAGGTCAGATTCATTTAAATCAAAACCCAATCCAGTTCAGCCCTCCTGTAATTCATCTCAGCCATCTGGTGGAAACGTCAGCAGTGATGTCCATTTGCCACGGTCTACATCAGCACGAGTTAGCTTTAGGGACCCAATCAGCAGCAGCTTTCAGGTGGAAGATGAAGAAGAGTTAGATCAGGAAGAGGAAATTCAAAAGCAGGAAGAGGCCGAGTGGGATATACCCTTTAGAAACAGAAAGGCCTCCACCCCACCACTGCCACGAGCGCACTTGGCAGAAATGGACCTCCTAGGTACTACTTATTTAATTGATCTTTTATATACTTGATGTTATTACCCAGGTCTTTGCGACTGAATACTTTGCTTACCTTTCTGTCCTAGCTGGGGGGCAAGTAAATTATCTACTGCATCTGTGGGGTTCAGCCATTTGATTTCTCCTTTTTTTGTCACACTTAGCAGATGGAATGAATCAGCATCGCAGTTTCCGGCGGCGGAGAGGCGGACGAGGCAAGGCAAGCACCGATAATGTACTGCACATGGGAACAGAACAGCGTTTCCGCAAACAGAGAACGGAAAGACCACGTATATACACTGGTGAAGAGTTTATCTCTTCTGAGCACCGCCTTAGTGGACACACATATCCTCCTGATCTAACAATTCGGACACGTGGTGGTGACCGCAGGCGGCACACCCACAGTCACGAGGACCGCTGTTCCACTTGTTCTTCTTCCTCTGACTCGGAGGAGGAAGGCTACTTTCTTGGGCAGCCCATTCCTTTGCCACCACAGCTGAGGTCCTACAATGAATCAAACAGAGGTAGACTGGTGCAGGAGGACATGCAAGGTGGGGCCAGGGAAAAGAGAAAGGGACGTCCAAGGAGACGGGCCACCAGTAAGGACAGAGACAAGAACTGCATAGTTTCTTGATACTGCACAGGAATCACTGTAGGAGGCCTTGACATTTCAAACATGGACACTATTCTCTTGCTATTGACTCTCCTTGTTTGGACAAGAAAGTCTTTGTGGCTCTTTTTTATTTCAATTAAAAAAAAAAAAAACTTCTGCTCCAGATGGTAGACTGAAAAAGACACCCAAGAGGGGGATCCTTCATCAAAGGTGTGATCAGGTAGTTCTTGCTGGCAGTTTGAGGAAAGCATCCCCTACACTATTTGAATGAATAGTTCATTACTGTTGGACTGATGTAAAATGGATTAACCTCTGAAGATGTTAGAAAAGTTTGCACACGCCGATGACCTTTAAAAGGTGGTAGTGTTTGTTTTTTTTATGCACCTTTCCCATTAGGCTCTGTTTTTAGATGCTTTTTGTTCACTTTCTTTGTGTGAGATGCACCCTTGTTGGAATACATGAGCACAATGCAGACCTTTAGGACTCCAGCCCCTTAGCACCATCATTTAGAAATGTCCCACCCCACATGGTGAAGAACATGCCATGTTTAACTGCTTTTCATCTAACAAGAATGAACTCTTACTGCCAAAACACACATGCTGTAAATAACTACTGACCTGGACAGCAAGCAGCTAAAGAGCTAAGTTTTCAGAACTGTAGTCTTCCTGTTTGAGCTTTTTAATGTGGTACTGAATGAAATGCCCGGATTTATTATATGGCATCTGCCTTTTGCCAGTACGCTCTTACATTTGCAGGCAATTAAAAACTTGTTTTTTTTATTATTAAAGTTCTGTGATCTGGGATGGAGCTCACTAGTAACTTCAGTATTGATTGATTTGTTTTCAAGTTTTTAACTTCTTCACAATATTTAAAAATGTGCGAGTGCTTCGCCTTGCAGATGCAGATAATGAAGATTTGGGAGTGTGTTTCTTGTATGAAAGAAAGGATTAAGGAAGCTGTGCTCCTCTGTTCTTTATAAGTGTAAAGAAGTACTTCTGTCATTGCGCAGTAACTACGGTTATGGAACTGGCAACTGTCAAGCACATTACAAGTGATGATGGTCTGCTAGTCAACTCTAATGTACATACAAAGCTGGAACACGGATGAATGTGGTCTACTGGAAAAGTGGGTTCATTTCCTTTGGATATTGCACTGAATTTGCACTCGAGTGTAATACTGTTATCAATCATTATAGGATGAATGAAGCTGCATATTGGGATTAATCCCAATTATTGGTTACATTTCACTATAAATAATATAGATTACATTTCACTTTTAAAGCATTTGATGAACTTATGAAAAAATAATTTTTGGTAAACTGAGAAAACAGTTTTGTCTTTTCCAGAAACACCGTTTATTGATATAAAATTGTCATTAAGAGGTCAGCAGGCAGCACCACGGGATCTGAACGGTACAATGACAGTCCACCACAGTACAACAGCAGTGTGTAACTTGCATGGGGAGAGCATTGTGAGATTCTAGTGAGCAGTTTAACTTTGTTATAACTTGATACACACAAAATGGCTTCCCTTCTGTACAGTGTATTCCTTTTCCAGCTTTCTGTTACTTTACATGGCCATTAACCCACCAGGAATGTTAAGCTGGTCCAGACAGTAAATTACATCTGTTACACTTTAAAAGCAAACTATTTCTAATTGAGAGGGAGGGTGGGGTGGGGTGATTTAGACATTAAGGGGATGGACATAAAAGCAACTCTGCACAATATAATGTTCAGAGTACCAGTTCCACGTAAATTATTTTGGAAATAAAAGCTGAATATATTGGAGAGGGAACTGGAAATGTATAGATACGGGGTGGCTAGTGGAACTCCATTGTCAAAGTTAGTTTTTCCTAATAGCACACGCCTCAGAGGTAAAACTTGCAACATTTTAGATAACCAGCAGGCCTAAGGTGTACAAAAGTAAACATTTTTAGTGCCAGTTGGGAAAAGCGTAAAAAAAAAAAAAATGGACAAGTCTGGGTCAGTAGCAGTAGCCATTCTTGTATTCTATCCACCTTTTTTCCACTCTTTGTCGTGATGACTTCCTTCTCCTGATGAAAGGGAGGCACTGGGTGCAGTTAAACATCATTTGGAGGAACTGGAACACAAACATTTAACAAGGTTATACTGAGATTTTACAGAGTGATGAACATGGCATCTTAATTTACTGGCTATTTTGTTAAACTTCAAAATGTTTAAATCCTGGCAACTCACTTTATACCCATACAATTAACACATACATGGTATAAATCACTACTGACACCCGTACAGAGTTCATAAAATAGCAAATAGTGCAGACACACACACATCTGACATTTCTTTATCTACTTATTCCAAACTGAGAAATTTTGCCTTGTCAGAGATTTAAAGCATAACGGTAAGTAAGCAAACAAGTTGTTTAATTTAATCTCAAAATACTGAAATTTTAGAGTCTATTTCAGAACCTTTAAGAGTAGGCTGCTCTAAGATGTATGCATTCAGTCCGTATCTGTGTTTTGTACTGCACTGAGTGTCAGCATATAATGGGAAAATACCCCACCTTCTGGCACAATGACGCACTACACTCTGAAGCGAGTGGAAGTTCATGCTAACGCTACTGTGCATTCTCATAGAACATCCATCCATCCATTATCCAACCCTTTATATCCTAACTACAGGGTCACGGGGGTCTGCTGGAGCCAATCCCAAATACACAAATCATCACTTCCACTTGATTTTGGCTCTCACAACTGACTTTATCACATTGACACTGTCCTTGGGTGTCGGCCGAATCCGGTAAATCAGTAGTGTCGAACCCTGATCCCGGAAGGCCACAGTGACTGCAGGTTTTCATTCCTACCGGGTAATGGAACAGATTTCTGTCTTAATTTTAACAGACTCCCTTTTGAAGATTTTCTACCCTTGTTTAATTACCTTGACTGGCCAACCAATTTCAATAAAACATCTGAAAGTGAACATCTGAAAAATATTGATCTGTTCTTGACACACCAGTTTGATGTTGACTGGGTTCCAAAACAAAAAAAAAAAACCTAGTAAATCACAGAATTAAATGATCCGTTTCATTAACTGCAAGAATTCACTTCTAATAAAGACCTTGGCTGGACTGAAAATGGTGGCCCATCAGGAACAGAATTTGAGACTACTGATTTAGCCAATTTCCTTACTTTGCATCTTACCATTGTTTGGCTGCTGTTCAAGGGAAAAGTAAAGAATTAACACTAGAATTACCAGAGCCTTCGAAAAAACTTGTAGATCCGGCCCACCTTAAATCCCATCGCACCTCTCCATCAGCATCTTTTGTCCTGTAAATATTCCAATAAAGACAAGCAGCAAGCAACCTGCTATTCCATCCCCCCACCGCAGCAGAACGTGCACAAAGTTCTCCCAGCTCATGCCTTGATTATTTGGGAGTGAAGTGCTGGAGTTTTAAAGTGGAAATAATAGGTCGTTATTTGGAACACATGCATTTACATAATAGCAGGCTGCTTGTCTTTGTCAGCATCTTTTGTCCTGTAAATGTGCCGATAGAGAGGTGCGATAGGATTTAAGGTGGGCCAGATCTACGAGTTTTTTCGTAGGCTCTGATAATTCTAGTGTTAAGGGCTTTGAATCTTAAAAACTAAATCAACTAAAACTGACACAAAAGTAGTATGCCCCATGAGCAGCAGTAATTTCTAATGAATTAAGAAAGTGGCTGGGACAGTAATCTACAGCCACAGGAACAGAGTTTGACACCCCTGAAGTACATCAATGAATGTCTGTAACCTCCAAGTGGCTCAGTTGTGCTGATACCACCTTAAGGACCCCATGGCAGCTTTGCTTGTCCAAATTCAATCCGATTTTGCCCCTGTATAGGTGAATATTCTATTTTATGGAAGAAGATGATCCGCTGTGGCAACCCCTAACGAGCAGCTGAAAGAAGAAGAAGAAGATAGAGCATTCACCTATTTCAAAGTAAATGTTACATAGTAGACATCCCCAGAAGTGGAGGTATTGATGTAATGCTAATATGGGAGAGAGACCCTCTTTGCCCAGTGATTGTGGACTCCTAAATATAGTAGGTAAAGGCAGGGGCCTAGTTCATCAGCTGCAAGAACAAAATTAACAAAAAACATCCACAAGGACAAAACTGTCATTGCTAGTATGTGGAGAATGTGTATGACCATCTTCATTCAGATGATGGTAGCAAGCATTGAGTGGGATAAACAAATTCATCTAGCCCCAAGTCAATTTAAACACTGTACAAAGGACCATTACTATGACTAAAAAATACAATTAAATAACTTGTGTCCTCAAAGTCCTATATTAGCTTCTAGTTAAGTTTAGCGCCAATCTCAATATCTTCTTAACACAAAATGCTTTAAATGGCCCCTTCACCTACATTATTAGAGCATACATTACAATCACAAGATGCAGGTCTTGTAAAAATCCAAAGTGTTAAATAAACTATGGCAAACACAGAGCCTTAATCTACACTCTTGAAAATAACGGTTCTTAAATGGCACTTCAATGGGTTTTGTGGTTCCTCATAGAAATGCCGCTCAACAAAGAAGCATTTCATTCTGGGAACAGTTCTTTGCATATGAAATGGTTTCTTTGGGTTTTGAAAAGGTTCTTAACATGAGGACAAAACCGAAATCTTTAATGTAATGCAACACATCAACATAATCTGAAATTAGCCTGTGTTACTGAATGCAGCAGTGCCTCGTTTTAACATCACGAGCCCAGTGGTAATTAACAAATCTGTTATCAGTTAATCATTACTTCTGCAGATCTAATTAATTAAAGGTTCCTTCCGGAATCTTCATGTGGACAACTCTTTTGAAAACCACAAAAATGGTTCCCCCGTGGCCTTACTCTGCAGAACCACCCTGGTCCCTTTATTTTAAGGAGTGTAGAAGCCCAAAAATCTGGAACTGTTGGCCTACTCTTGAGTAAGTAAAAACATTCAAGTCCAGGCTGAAGCCTCACTATTCCATTTTCTCCTTTCTCATGTTTTGGGTTCGTGGTTGGACAAATTAAATTAGTAAACAGTTCTTTAGGAGAACACTTTATTCATGAAGCAGTAGAAACAGATTTATAGTCTTTTAGCAACAAATAAAACACAAATGAAAACTTTACTATTAATTTTCAATAAAACTCAACTCTGTTTTGGACTTTTCAGACCTAACAAAATTCAATAGGCATCTTCCCAGAGCTGCCACGTTAGAGAGAAGACGGGGATGCCATGTTTGAGAAGCCTCGTACGCAGAGAAAAAGTCGTGGCATTTGTGAGACAGCCACTTCTTACGACTTTTGTTGCTGAGAGATATGAAAGTTGCACGTTAATACAGTTGATATGCCATTGATTCCACGACTACTGTTTGTAAGAATATGCGTTTTCTCCGAGTCTAGTCCCTCATTTAGAAAGTAAAGGTGCACCATTTTCTGCCCCATATGTCACAATACATATATCTAGTTAAATAAACGATATGCATGGAAAGTTTGCATAATTGTGAAACTTACTTATTATATTTATTAACTTGTGTGAGCCTGAGGTTATAGTGAAAAACAACCTTATTAGATAGATGTTTAACTACAAATACGAAAACGCCCTGGCATTACAGAGCAATTATAGCCCCAGTTCCAGGCCAAAGCTAGTTTGAGATTCCGTAACACACTCTGGAAACTTAGCCAAGGCTCTCAGTTTGCCGCTTGCCCCACAGATTGACTTGTGGAATGCTCGTTTTGTCACTTCCTTAAATACGACACCTGGATTATGGCAAACCTCTCTTCTGATTCATTAAATACAAACAAACCCCTTAGCACTCCCTGTGGACACTGGCAGGACCACATACCTCTCTGGGGCCCTACTGACCCCCAGCAACTTCCTGATTGAACCCACTGAGCCTTCACTATTGTATATCACCACCTCTTTGCCAACTGCAGAAGGATGCATGTGACAGCTACAAAGAATAACTAAAAGAAGCTCGTCTGCACATCACTCTCTGATGAATGCCATGATGATTATCTGCAATTAAATATCAGAGCTGGGTACTGTTGCATGGACAGTAAAGGACACAGAAATGTAAAGAAACCAAGTCATTCTTTACTGCAAGTAAAATCTGTTAAGAAAGGGACGAGTGTCAAGTCTTTCTGGGCTTGCTGATTATTATTATATGTTGTTAGCAGCCTAACTGATAAAGAAACAGACTCTGAATCACAATGTGGACCCTAGAGGCAGAGGCAGTTCAGATCAATAAAATAACCTTCTGCCCTGCTCTGCTCTCCCAACCTCCATCCTCCTTTTTGCTCCTCCAATGATGAATCTCACACAGAACTAGGGGCTGCACTGATGCACATCAATGGGAAAAAAATTGTAATGCAGCTTAGCTGTAAGTTACTGTCATAGGAACACTACAATTAAATAGCAAAGTAAGAGAATATGACAGCCAAGTGGACCATAGCCAAGCTCTTTTAGTATCTGATGGAACAGGAATGAACCTTTATTACCAACCACATCCCACTACAGTGGATGGCTTCCCACTGAGAGTCCAATACCACAGCAACCAGCTTCCCTCTTATCAAGGTCTGTTGCAGGCTCTGGGCTTGAACTGAGTGGGGCTCATATCAAAAATACAATCATTGGTCAACTCCTTGAGAGAAATGCACAGAAGGAAATGCAAGGGTGGGGGGTCTCTTGTTGAAAGTTTACCAGGTCCCTGTACTCGCTTCAAAAAGAAGAGGCCTTTAGAGGACCTGGATATCTAAACATCTACCCACTATCCTGCTAATAGATTAATTGTGTTGCTTTCTGTAGTCTAAGGAGTGAAGATGAAGATGGGACATTTGTAGCAGTGGCCTTTCTCTGCTTGTCGCTAATGTTCGCCTTCCTCAGAGGCCACTGCTATTCTGAATGGCTGCTTTTGCTTGGGCAGTCCTTCCCTCCTTCGCTTGCTCCTTTCTTGTGTACTCATTTACCTCGTTCCGGCTCTCATTTTATGCCAGCTCTCCTCATCTCACTCACACTTACTTGGCCAGTCCCCATTATGGCTCTGCAATTTATACAGTAGGTTAAATAAAAATGCCTTTTCATGTCTAAGCCACGCCTCATAATGTGGTTCCGTTTACATGCAATCTGTTGAATTTTCAACTCCAAAGTCAGGGCACTCTACCAAGCAAAAATGTATTTTTACAAGCGGCACTTATCCCTAACGGTGTCATTATTTTAAACGCTGAATTTACTGTTACCAATTAAACAGTTGACGTCCCAGTGCAAATCACCCACATGACACTTGCTGACACTTGCAACAAAAGAATCAGGTCTGCCATTCTAGCTGTAAAGAAACTGGCCTCCAGAATCATCCATAAAAATACAAATTAGTGCAAATCAAAAGTCACAAAAGTAAAACAAACAAAAAAAAAAGATAGGCCAACTGCCAGTTTGCAAGTATTTATGGGTTTTGCATTTGTTAGCTGCACTTTTTAAAAAATGATTCACAAAGAAGAAAAATGACATTCACTGCTTTTATTACTTTTGTTTGGGCTCCTTTACTTTTAAGCACACCTCTCCGTTAAAGTTCAGCCCTCATATAAATTAGATCGGAATGGTTTAGGTTAGATAGAACTTTATCTGTGCACAGGAGTAAATTATAAATAAATAAATAAATAAAATTATATTGCAACAAACAACAAATCCCAAACAAATATACACCAGAATGAGTTGGCAGTCCTGCCACTCGTATAAAGGAACCCCAGTAGCGTTTCTTGACACACGTCTGCTGAAAAATTTGTTGACTGAAAGTCTACAGTGTTGGTGTGTCAGATGTGCAGCATTGTTCATAATGGTGCTCAGGTTTGTCCTCAATCTCTCCTTTGCTACTTACCAGCAGGGGGTCCTGAGTGTGTCTTATATCTGAGCCTGCCTTTTTAATTAGCTTGTTGATTCGGTGGGCCTCTCTTGAAGTGATGTTTCCTACACTTACTGCTATTACAGACTATACAATTGTTAACAAATAAGACGTTTTAATGTTACCACTACATTCACCATCTTGTTGCAACTTATGTGTAAAAATAAAACCGTTATCGTTTATTTGCTAAAGGTCTCTGGATCTCACCTGTGTTTGCCCTTGAGTGTTTCGCTCTCTTGAGAACATCAATGCATAAGTAGGAATCATAGGCATATATGATGCCAACACAGAGGCCAAACACCTGTTTAGACAGAAGGAAGGAAAAACAAAATCAGAAATCCTGCAGGACTCTTTAACTGCCAGTCACAGCAGCCTAGTATCTCATTGTATCCACCTAAACAATTGGTTATTGTTAGTGAAATCTTTATGCTGCAATGACCATGTAAAAGTAGGGCAAACAGACGCCTTCAATCAGATGGACTTGAAAAGTCCTGAAGAGATTTTGGAAATGAGCAAGGCCAAACAGCTGCTAATATATTAAGAGGCTTTCCGGTCCACTAGAGGGCCACACTGCGTTCCCCAATATTATTTGTGGACTCCTAGCTACCAAGGAGAACAGGCTATAAGATCACGTGTCCATTTCTATAATAGGGGGCACCCGCCTAGGTCGCCAAACAGCACTGAAGGAGTCTGCTCATGGAGTGGTTAATATAGCCTATAACAAAAGGCGCTATATAGGTGCCTGACCTAATGCAGATGCACACAGAGACACGTATAAAACTAATAAAGACTTATTTTCTTCACCCGTGGGCGCACGTCTTTCCCGTGACCCACAGGCAATACACAGTCCATAAGCACTTAGTACAACACCCCAACCGTTTTCTCCCTTTTACCACCACTCCTCCTCCCGACCCTGGCTCACTGAGTGGTGGTGGCTGGCCCTTTTTATAACCCACCCGGAAGAGTTCCAGGTGCTTGACCACCTGGTCCTAATTGCACTTCCGGGTGCCAGGCTGTTGAAACCAGACAGCACCCCCTAGCGGCCACCCAGGGCCCCAACCAGGCTGTGGAGGACTCCATCTCCCATGGAGCCCTGTGGGAGGTTGGGGAATCTCCGTCGGCCTGGGAGGCTGCCACCAAGCGCCCTGGGGGAGGTACTGAGCTGCCCATGGCTGCTCCCCCGGAACATAAGCAGCAGGGGCGTCCCGGCTGGGCATGGGTCCCGACCGTTCGCTACAAGCACCTGGGACTTTGGAAATAAATTCCTGGGGTGGCTTCACTAAGAAGTATCTAAAAAGCTCCTTCTGACCAGTCCAGGGTAAAGCCTGAAGTTGGTATGCAGGTCAGTGACAATGCATGGACTAGTGATAGTAAGGGAAGCCAGTGTGCGGAGATGAAGTTTTAGACTGCATATGGTGGGAGGTTCTGTGTTCTGTTGCACATGTGCAAAGGGGAACCAGTCACCCAATAAGGGTGGTTGGTCTTCGAGTAAGTATAGTTAGTTAGGCTTGAGTGAGTCTCATTTCCTTTGTACTTTCATTTTCTACCATCTAATTTAAGAATATCTACCCCCCATTTAAGGGGAAATGCATTTAGGACTGAAGCCAGAAAGTAATTCTTTACGTAATATTATGGAACAGAATACCAAATCATGTAGCTAAAGCAGAAACCTTGTCAACCTTTACAAAATATCTGGAGGAGATATTGGGACTGGTTAGCTGGATCAGTGGACTGTTTGTCAAACTTATGTTCTTATTTGTAATTAAAGCCCTATTTGTTTCTACCTTTGGACTCCTTGATGTTCTTCTGGGTTTAGGATGGCACAAGAATGCCCTCTAAAATTCATACCCAACAAAAATGTGGTTAAATGACTGTTCATCATAAATCAAATCAAGAGCCATAAAGGTATAGCAGAGGTGCCCAGCTCTGGTCTTGGAGGGCTGCTGTAGCTGCAGGTTTTCATTCAAATTCTTTTCTTATTTAATAACCATTTTTTTACTGATAATTAATGACTTTTGCCATAATTTAAATTGACTAGTTGACTCAGGCCCCTTGTTTGTTTTTTCCTTAATTAGCAACCAAACAATATAGAGATAGAAAACGAGTCAACACATGACCTGCTAACCTGGGTCCATCATACATCCATCCATCATCCAACCCGCTATATCCTAGCTACAGGGTCACGGGGGTCTGCTGGAGCCAGTCCCAGCCAACACAGGGCACAAGGCAGGAAACAAACCCCGGGCAGGGCACCAGCCCACCGCAGGGCACGCACACACACACACACACACACCAAGCACACACTAGGGACAATTTAGAATCACCAATGCACCTAACCTGCATGTCTGTGGACTGTGGGAGGAAACCGGAGCGCCCGGAGGAAACCCACGCAGACACGGGGAGAACATGCAAACTCCACGCAGGGAGGACCCAGGAAGCGAACCCGGGTCTCCTTACTGCGAGGCAGCAGTGCTACACACTGCGCCACCGTGCCCCATCATACAATATCTGAAAATAAAGAAAGGTGAAGGTCTCAGAAATGTTGATCTGTTCAGGTCCACAAAACATTTTGACTTTGTTCTTAGAAAAAAGAAAATGATCAATTTTGGAAATGTCCACTTGGCAGAATGGGAGCATCAACAAGCCATGGAATTGAATAACAGGATTAATTAACAACGAGAATCGATTTCTAATTAAGAAACTGGTTAGAGTGAAATTGGTTTGAGTTTGTAACTCATGTTGGCCTTCTTTGACGGCCACTTCTATTCCAAATGGAATCTGTTGGCTCGCTACACATCTCATTTCTGATTGGGTGCCGTTAAATGAAAATTCAGGGGACTGAGTCTTGAAAAACAAGGCAATTAAAGTGAAGGGAAAGAAGTTAATTAGCAGCGAAAACTGGTCACTGGTTAAGGAGGAGGTCAGAGTGAAAACCTGCAGTAGCGCTCCAAGACCAGACTGGGACACGTCTGAGGTACAGTAAGGAAAAAAGAGAAGAAAAAGCCTCGAGTACCTCTTTCACAATCTTTACTAGATGCTCAGTTTACAATTCAACATGAAGACCTGGAATGCTACTCACCCCTCCTGCAATGCTGGCTCCATCTCCATGCTTGATGATTGTAATTAGTGAGGTAATGAGGAACAAAACAGCACCCACCACAGCACGAAATAAATCCTGTAGGGAAACACAACCCATAAGACAAGATGGGTAAGGAAAGAAGAATTATAACACCACCGTTTCACTGAAGAATTACCACATTCAACAACAAGTTGAGAGTCTCTGTGGCCATCTCCTTGTCCAACTCTGAAAAACTTACCAACATGAGAAACTGTAAGACAACTCAAGAGTCATGTAAATTAGGTCAGAGGTCACCTTAGTGAGAGTGGCAAGGGGGAACAGGCCACCTTCTCCACCCACAACCACTAAAGGAACCTCCAACTAAGGGAAGGGCTTGTTTCTAGACAACAGAGAAAGTTCAATTTGCTTCATCAACATGTTTGACCATTAGTCCAGCTTCCATGTAGATGATACTCCACTAAGGACTTGTTTTTATAAATTTACAACCCAGCACAAGCAGGGCACAAATCCTAATTAGATCTTGGTAACATCAAAAGAAGATGGGATGAGAATATTGCAAATAGAAAAAATACATTCACAAATGTAAAAAGTATCTGCAGTCATGTCATGCTAACCTTGGATTGTCACCACTTGGTGTGTGTAAAGTTTGCTATAAAATATTTGAGGAGTTGCAAGAAAATTCCTCATTTGGCACTTTATTCTTGAGCCTCGTGCAAATTTGTAATATGAAAGGCTAACGAATTATAAAAATCTGAAACTGACAAATCCATTACACCTCGAGAAATGCAACAGATGTGGTAAATTAAATAGAGAGACCGAGAAATACAAGGGGCGTTCAAAAAGTTTCTGCACTTTCGTTGGAAACGGTGAAGGCAGGAGGAGTAGTAATTGGGCATTAAAAAGTTGGTACGACGCTGGGAAAATTGCATCCCAAACGAGGGTGACTATGTACAAAAGTTATGTAATTTGTCTTTGAAATTCTTATTAAATAGCGTTAAAAAAAAAAAAGTATGGAAACCTTATGAATGTCCTTCGTATTACAACAAATAACAATGCCCCCTCCAAATTCAAACAAGAATTACAAAAAAAAGCTTAATTAGAACAGAATTCAAATTAAATTTTACCTCTGACTAAGAAACTGGTTAAAAAAAGAAAATACAAACACAAGAGAAAATGTAGAGCCACAAGGAGGAGCATGACTGGCGGTGATGAGTCGGTGATTTCTGCAAAATTGAATTCACCATTTAGCTTCAGCAAAGACTTTGAAAAACTATGCTGTGAAATTCACAGGATTGATACAATAATAATGTTATTAGTTTTATAAATGAAAAACTTTTTAACCCTTATTTTCATCTAATCTTTCACATTTTTCTTCATGTGCAAACACATGGGAAAAACTGATCTTTTGAATAAACAATCAACGAGGCCAGACTGGCAAAAGGTCCGTTTTGTCCTCCATATGTTGATCTTATCTGTAAATCAATATTTATGCAGGAGAAGGGCCACCACGTGTTATTTTCCCCACTCCATCTCCCCAATACATGCCTGATCCCCCCCTCATTAACAAGCCTTAAAACGTAAAGATTGCCTTATAACAACACCAAAACTTTATTTGCCATGCTGCATTTCTAAGATATCTGGAGCCTTTTTCAGAGAAATGTACAGGTCCAAAAGGGCTGCAAGGGATTGTCAAAGCCATAGAGAACAATATTCCTAGCTTCCCATCCGTAAAAACATTTAAGAACCCAAAAAAGACATGCATGCAAAACAAACGTAAATAACTGGCAAAAAACTTCTAAATACCTCCCACTGACTGTATCAGGAATGTTATGGTAATGAATGATGAATGTACAGTATAAAAGGGCTGTGCCCCCCCATCGATACCTTGCTTTGCTTATTATCAGTCCAATGTGGAATTTGTTGTTGAATGAAAATGAAAACCCTTTTTACAATATTTTACACAAGGAGGACCTGGGACATGAACTCACAATCTCCTTACTGTGAGGCAGCCGTGCCAACATAGAGCCACCTGTGTGGCTAGTCGACTGCTAACATACAACTCAACCACTACATTCTTAGCAGAGCAGATTTATATAATTTTATTTATTTATTTATTTTTTTACACATATTCAAACAAACAAATTGGTTGTTTTGACTTGAGAGTATCAATTGTTGTATTCTCCTAATGAAGACAAAAATGATATATTGATGTTTACTATATGACTGTATGATCCTGAAGAAAAATGAGCATTGCATGAAAATGTTGCAAAATTTAGCTAATTATTATATACTGTATATATGAGGGCGAAACATGTGTCGCGTACTCTTTGCATTATTTGACAGTAAAACTATTTCAACCATTCTATGATCTGCTTCTCGCAACTGAAAGAGGGCACCGTGGCGGATGTTTGCCGAATGGCAGACCAACCACAAGCGTTACCTGGTAGGAAACCACCCACACAATTCAGGTCGTCAAGACTACGAATGCAGTGTGTATATATTAAATATATATATATATATATATATATATATATATATATATATATAGTGGCACACGGCTGGGGGTGGTACCCAGCTGGGACGCCCAAGTGGACCTGAGGAGGGCTCACGCCTCCTCCAGACCAAGAGGGGGCGACCACCCTGGTTGCTGTGGGGACCACGGGTACAGAGCTTTGAAGCTCAACCCTGTAGGGGTCCGTGGTCACCGCCAGTGGGCACCCCAATGCCTGGATAGCCCTGGACCTCAGCACTTCCGCCACACCAGGATGTGCTGGGGGGGAAGAGGAGCAGGGACACCCGGAGTGCTTCTGGGGATGCAGCCAGCACTTCCGCCACACTGGGGTGTGTCGGTGGAAGATTGCCGGTACACACCTGGAACACATCCGGGGGACAATAAAAGGGGCCGCCTCCCTTCATTCAGGGCTGGAGTTGGGTGGAAGAGGACGAGGTCTGGGAGAGGAAAGAGGCGGCCTGAAGAGACGAAAGGCAGTGTGTGTTGGCCTGGACTTGTGGGGTGATTGGTGCTGCGGGACTGGGTTGTGATTAAGTCACTTGAACTGTAAATAATGTAAATAAACGTGTGTTGGGTGACATGAAGTGTCCATCTGTCTGTGTCCGGGCCAGGTTCCACAATATATATTAGTGCTGGGCAACGATTAAAATTAATTAAAGATTAATCACATACAATCACAACAATCACATTGTTATTCGCAAAATTCAATAATGAACTCAAAAGTAGTGTATTGCGTGTATTTGGTTTGCAAACACTTTAAACAAATAAGGTGCTTTTTAACAGCAGTATTCCCTTTATATAGTAGCAGTTAAAATATCTCTTGTAAATCTCAACTTAAACATTAATGTAATCAAATCAAATATAAAACCAAAGCTATTTGCCACTGCCAGGGCATTAACGTTTTATTTAGTTTGTTATAGAAAAACAAGTTACACTCAGAGTCCAGAGCCACGATCACAACATTATAACAGACACCTTCCGAGCAACAGCAAGTTAACATTTCTAAATCTGTTTTCTTTTTTATCTGAACAGATACCAGCAGAAACATTTTCTTTCATCAGGGAGCAGCATAAACAGTCTATGTTCAGTAGCAACACTTTGAGACCTAACATTTTTTCCAAAAAACTCAGCACAAAGCAATGGTTTCACACATAAATCAACATAAAATGTCTGTTGTTGGCTGTTTTGCCTGCTGTTGGCGCCTGTTTGCAACAGCATCAGCTCGACAGCCAGCAGGAATGCACGGTGATCTGGCTGCCCAACTATCTTTGTGAGACAGGTGTGCGGGGGTAGCAGTTGTAGTGAGACACAATATGGTTTATACCTCCTGTCATCATAAGTGTCTGTCCTCCCAGGCAAACGTTGCCATAGGTGCATCAGCTACATGAACGTGTTCAGCACCACCATCGGCTGGGGACCAATCAGCTGATGCCAGTACCTCACTTTCGTTCTCAATCTACATCTCCAGATCACTTGCATCAAAATCGGAGTCCGACAAATCAGAATCCGATTCAGCGATAATACAAAAAAACTTTTGCTTTAAGCATTCACTTTGCTATCTCTGCACATGCCATTTTAGAAGCTGTTTGCTCTTCGCTACTCATGCACGCACAGGGAATCGAGGTCAACTCAACAAAGCTAACTTTCCTTCTAGCAAAAGCGTATCGAAAAGCGCTGTAACAAGAAGATCACTGATCTCTATCAATCGCAAGTGAGACTGAGGGTTTCAAAATCATAATAATAATAACAAAAACTGCGTTAACACGTGATAAAATAATTGTCAGCATTAATGCGATAATAACGTGTCAACTTGACCAGCCCTATATATATATATATATCCATTATCCAACCCGCTACATCCTAACTACAGGGTCATGGGGGTCTGCTGGAGCCAATCCCAGCCAACACAGGGCGCAAGGCAGGAAACAAACCCCGGGCAGGGCACCAGCCCACCGCAGGGCACACACATACACACACACACACACAGGGGGGTCCTCGGGTTACAACGTCTCGACATACAACGTTTCGAGTTTACAATGCTCGCTCCCATAAAAACTTTAAAAAATTGAGACGTGAGTGTTTTAGCTTACGCCATTAGCGTTGTACTTACAGACTACGTGGGCAAACTAGTTTGGTTGCGCGCAGCGGAAGAATATGCAGTAACACAGCATATGAGTGAGGGAGTTGGTGGACTAGTTTGGTTGCGCGCGGAGGAAGTGTTCCGTTTGTGTTGCTTTGTTTGGTGACTTTTTGGCCCTTATCATGGCTCCTAAACGAAAGTCAGAGTTCTTCAGATGGCAGTGCTTCGAAGAAGAGGAAAACCATCACGATGAAAGTGAAACTAGACATTGTAAAGAGATGAGAAGGAATAAAGGTAAGGAATTTTTTTACACTCATTTTTTGTCATTTTTTCTGTTACTACAGTACAGTGTACAATACAGTATATTTATGTCCTTTTGCTTTTTCTGTGGATTAGTTGTGTTTTTATGTTCTAGATTATGATTTTGCAAATGTGTGAGGATAGGTAAGTGACTTAGGCTAGGGTGTGTTTCGACTTACACTAAAATTTGGGTTACTTCACTGTTGTAGGAATGGAACTGTGTCGTAACCTGAGGACCCCCTGTGTGTGTGTATATTATATATATATATATATATATATATATATATATATATATATATATATATATACTGTATATATATATAGTGAGAAGTTAAGCAAAATGACACCTTTTATTGGCTAACTACAAATATCACAACATGCAAGCTTTTGAGGCAACTCAGGCCCCTTCTTCAGGCAAGATGTATTTGATTTTACTATATATACTGTATGGTACTATATATACACAGTAGATTTATACAACATATTTCTGTAATGTGATGCTTTGCGTTGTATTCAAGAAACATTTGGAGAGTTTGTTATATTGGTAATGACTGTACACTTATTAGTTCAGGTTCAGCATTGCTTATGTAATTGTTTTAATTGTTCATTTCTGTTCTTCTGCTTTTTGCATCATCTTGAAAAGTGAACGTCTTCAAAGGGGAGTCCCTTTGATAGTGCAATTAATTATATTTTCTACCACTTACATTTTAGTTAATAGCTTCCAGATCTAAGATAAGCCTGTCATATACATTACTTAATGCCACGTGAACGTTTATGTATGATACACATGTCATGAGACACCACCTCTTGCACGTTTATATAACAGAGCAAAATCTATTACCTCCTAGAGCTGTGTTAACCACCAGAACAGTGCAATGGTCTGTTACAGGAGTAGATCATCAATATTTAAAATAATCATTACCTGATACATAAAATGTATACAGTGTTAATGTTTTATCAATTAGCACACAAAATTCCCCTCCCACCATACTAGCATATTTTTCCTAGATTTGCAAACCCATGGCATTTTTATCTATTGCGTTTGAATCTATTTGCATTTGCATTTCTTGTGTGCTTTGTCAAGTCCCTTGTGATGGTGTGCTTGAATAATGAATTTTACAATACATGAGTCTGCACCGAGCTATAAGTTAATAATTCCTCACAAATACAAATGTTTGCAGAATGGTGTAGTAGTTAGAGCTGCTTACTATCAACTCAGAGACCCTAGTGCAAATCCCAGCACAGGCACTTTGTACAGTGACCATAAAAAGTATTCACTCCCTTGAAAGTTCTCACATTTTATTATTATGCAACAAAGTAGATTTCATTTGGCTTTTTCGACATTGACCAATAGTAAGAGATTGTTTAATGTCATCTAAATTATCACTGGTGAAGCCAATTGGTTTTAAAGGGCACATAAGTACTTCAGTTGAAATCACCTGTCTATATTCAAGGAGCTTCAGCTGATTATAGCAGAAGTGCTCCTGTATCTGGAAAGTCCACCTTGTGCCGAGTCAGCACCATGACCTAAGCTACACAATGAAGACAAAGGAACACTCCAAGTAACTCAATGAAAAGGTGTTTGAAAATCACAAGTCAGGGGATGGAGGCAAGAAAATAAAGTGCAAAAAAAAAAAAAAAGGTTTATTATGACTTTGGAAATGTATTTTTACAGCATAAGAGTTCACATTAAAGATGCTAAATGGATAAATGCGTACACATCTTTTGTCATTCAGAAAATTTAGGACAACTTCCAATAATTTTGCATGCCACTGAACTGACTTTTTCTGTTGATCAATGTCAAAAATGTCAAATTATATCCAATGTGATTCACATATACAAAAATAAAATGTGAAAATCTCCAAGTGCTGATTTTTATTTGGGTAGTCTGCAAATTCTCCCCATGTTACACAGTTTCCTGCAGGTAACTTCAGTTCTGTTCCCACACCCAAAAGACATACTGTATACGTTAGGTTTACTGGCAAGTCTAAAATTGACCCAGCAAGAGAAAGTGGGCTCTGCAAGGTCTGGTGTCCCATCCAGAGTTGGCTCCCATCTTGTGTCAGGTGGCGCCAGGACAAGGTCAATTTGAAGGCATCAGGCTTCACGTGTTCCTGTAACAATAACCAAGTTGCTCCCAAGGACAATCATTCAACTTTTATCTTTCAAGTGAACTTCTAACATCAAAGACTGTTTACACAAAGTCATACAATTTTATATCCTTTAAAAAATGTTTACACTTTACAAATTTAAGAGGACAGATTTTTTGTTTTTCCAAGCTCAAAGGATTTTGCATATATTTTTTTTTTTTATAAATTGCATAGGGTCTTTTTTTTTTGCATGTATTTTCATGTTGTTTACTTCAGATCGACTGCTGGGGACCCTTATCATCCTCATATATATACAGATGCATGCACCCACCCTGGGTAAGTTCTCACCTTGCACCGGATGATGCCACAATAAGCTCTGGCTTTCAGAAAACTTTGTGTTTAGTAATGCAGGAAAATGGAGTGATTAACCATCAGCCATCATCAAGCCTATCTATAACTAAAATCATCAAAAGTCTAGGGGCACTGCTGTAATAAAATTAGCACTTCAAAACCATTTTTTCATGACCAAGAAGGATTTTAAGAATATACAACTGGATTCAGCTTACCAGATCTCAATCCAATCGCGTGTCTGTGGGATGTGATGGAGTGAGTAATGTGAGTACAGGTCCACTAACTGCCTATTCACTAAAGTAGGCTGCATATTGGAGTCACGATGGGCCAGCACTTTTGATACAATGATAATTTTGAGGAGTAATGGGAAATCAGGTCTTAAGTATTTATACATGTATTTTAAAACTACTTCACTGACTCATTGACGTTTTTCCAAGCAAACATTTTATCATAATTGAAAATGCCTGATAATGCTTTTTGTACAGAGACCCAAGTCTGACTGACATACGTAAACTACACTGGCGCATGTTGATCAGTACATTCAACTAAGAATTTCCCAGTACTCTGTACATATGACAATAATAACTCTATAAACCTATAAACTTTTCTGGCTGTTCATCTTGTTAGTGTTACAATCTGAATATTCAAATTGGTTACTTGCAATGATCACATTATTAAAATCATGGGGTAAGCCAAAATGGTTTCCATTTAAGTGTATTTTATATATTCAGTATGTACACAATTAATAAAAGTTTAACTATATTGTTGTATAGAGGATTCTACTGTATGTTCCTGTTGTAAAAGTGCATGGCATAAATCAAACACATGGGGGTGCTGCAGTAAAGCTAAAAAAAAAAAAAACGACAGGAGTTTCTTTTCTGTTTTAAACTGCATTTCAAGTAACTGTGTGAACTACACTGTAATGACAATCAATTATACACATATTACTTAACAAAGGCTTATGCCTTACTACTTTGCAAATTAGGAATTTGGAACTCAAATTTGCTTTTGGGTATTTTGTAAATAGTCAATTTGTGCAGCAACAGAGATGTCCCTGACTCTTACAACTAAATTGATTCTTGAACAATGACAGTGCAAAAGCCTTTGATTTGAACTCTTAATTTTCTACAGACCTACTTTAAGGAATATTTTACTCAAAAAATGGTATTTTTGTATATGTTACTTACTCATAATCCATATGTCAGTTATCTAGTTGTATACTCAGAATGTGCAAAAGTAGTAAATTATACAGTATATTACAAAAATATTATAAGTAGGAAATTCAGTGTGCATTATAAACAGAAAAGGCATTTCCATAATACCGTAATTTTGACTGATTTCAGGACTCTTGACCAGTGAATGAGGGGGATTTTCAAGCCAGAAGCACAATATTATGGGAATGCCTTTTCTGTTTATGATGCACACTGAATTTTCCAGAAATAACCACTTATGATATTTTAGCAAAAAAAGCATGTGTTTTGCTCCTTTTGAACATTCAACTGGATAATTAACATGTGGGTTATGCTACTTGAGTAACACGAAAACATTTTTCTTTTTTTCCCCAAACATTTGCTTTTACACAGCACTGGTCACTATTGGTTTCTGTTATATCCTACTTTTTTTCTCTCTCGTTTTTCAGCCATCACTATAAACAATACAATACAATACAACACAATACAATTTATTTTTGTATAGCCCAAAATCACACAAGAAGTGCCGCAATGGGCTTTAACAGGCCCTGCCCCTTGACAGCCCCCCAGCCTTGACTCTCTAAGAAGACAAGGGAAAAACTCCCAAAAAAAACCTAGTAGGGAAAAATGGAAGAAACCTTGGGAAAGGCAGTTCAAAGAGAGACCCCTTTCCAGGTAGGTTGGGCGTGCAGTGGGTGTCAAAAGAAGGGGGTCAATACAATACAATACAATACACAGAACAGAACAAATCCTCAATACAGTATAAAAATAAAAATTTTAGAAGTATGGAGCAGAATTTAACGGTAGATGATATCACATAAGAAGATTTGGATATATATAGAGTCCTGGAGACCTCATCCATCAAGCTGCCTCCCCCATTTGGCCATTCCATGGCTGAAACAGCCAGCTGGGCTATAAACTATGTGGGGTAAGTAATATATAAAACAGTTGAGTAGAGTATTCCTTTAAATAAATGAAGTTTGTTTCTGAAACCCATTTCACACCATAAAAATACCAAAAGTGTAATATTGATTGGGTAGTTGTCATCCTGTGTAACTAGGATAACAGGTTTCTTATGAAATGTGCATATCATCTAAACGGTGAGGCAGTAGCATTCTACTTGTGCCAGTAATACCCAACAGTCTGTTGAGGGTACAGGATGCTGGGAGGTTCTGCTAATCCTTTGGGCCTGAAAAAGGAATGCACATTGGTCGCCAAGACATATCACTGCACACCACATTGAATAAACATAACCACCAATTGGTAGTAGAAAGACAAGGTGTCTTCTGTGCTTCAGAAGTTATGTTTACTGCAACACTAACAGAGTACTCAGGTCCTAGAAAACAGATCTGCGTCAGCCTAAGTGGGGCGCAGGAATGTTAGGACTATGTTTTCCTTTTAAGAGAGAGTTCCATAATCTATATATTAGTCCTGATCTATTTATGGCTGAGCATAGCTCAGTGCTGCAGTGGTGGCAGTAGATACAAGAGATCACTGTGACTTGGCGGTCCTAAAGACCCATCTCTGACACTGGAACTAATTTTAGGATGGAGTTTCTGTGTGAGGTTTAAAGGCTGCCCTGTAGCAACGACCCAGTGATTCTTGGGTTGGGTGGTGAGCTGGGTAAGTGCTCACAGCACTGAGCAAGAGAGCCATAAACTAGATGGCATGAAAGAGAGGGTGATTTGAGATGAAGGCATTACAGAGGTGGCAAAAAAAGGTGATTTGGTTTAAACAAGTATCAAAGAGGCAAAAGGGTTTCACGTTGTTAACTTTGACACTTTCTATTCTATCTTTATGTATGCTGAATTTGTGTGATTCTGAACAACAGACACTGTATTTCAGTATGTCTTAGTTCTCTATTGGTATTATGTTTGGAAAGAAATGCCAAATGGTGCTGTTTTTTATACTGCTGTTTTAAGATTGTTTTTCATATTAAAATCCATCCATCCATCCATCCCCATCCTCTTCCGCTTATTCGAGGTCGGGTCGCAGGGGCAGCAGCTTGAGCAGAGATGCCCAGACTTCTCTCTCCCCAGCCACTTCTTCTAGCTCTTCCGGGAGAATCCCAAGGCGTTCCCAGGCCAGCTGGGAGACATAGTCCCTCCAGTGTGTCCTGGGTCTTCCCCGGGGCCTCCTCCCGGTTAGACGTGCCCGGAACACCTTACCAGGGAGGTGTCCAGGAGGCATCCTGAACAGATGCCCGAGCCACCTCATCTGACTCCTCTCGATGCGGAGGAGCAGCGGCTCTACTCTGAGCCCCTCCCGGATGACTGAGCTTCTCACCCGATCTTTAAGGGAGAGCCCAGACACCCTGCAGAGGAAACTCATTTCAGCCGTTTGTATTTGCGATCTCGTTCTTTCGGTCACTACCCATAGCTCATGACCATACTTGAGGGTAGGAACATAGATCGACTGGTAAATTGAGAGCTTTGCCTTGCGGCTCAGCTCCTTTTTCACCATGACAGACCGATGCAGAGCCTGCATTACTGCGGATGCCGCACCAATCCGCCTGTCGATCTCACGCTCCATTCTTCCCTCACTCGTGAACAAGATCCCGAGATACTTGAACTCCTCCACTTGGGGCAGGATCTCGCTACCAACCCTGAGAGGGCACTCCACCCTTTTCCGGCTGAGGACCATGGTCTCAGATTTGGAGGTGCTGATTCCCATCCCAGCCGCTTCACACTCGGCTGCGAACCGATCCAGAGAGAGCTGAAGATCACGGCCTGATAAAGCAAACAGGACAACATTATCTGCAAAAAGCAGTGACCCATATTATTATATATTAAAATGAGAGTTAACATTCCTAAAACTCGAGAAAGGGTTAATCAAGGTAACTGGATCTAAACCATGATTTAATATAGCATCTTAAAGTAAAACCTTTCCAAGACTAAACCATCTTCAATTTCTGGAGTGGGTACGGCAACACTATTTATTGATGATTAAAATATATTTTTCTCTGTTAACATGTGACTCTTCTTTAAACAGAATCCCCACAATTGTACTTAAGCTGAGAGAGAGCTTCTGTTGTGTTTCATGTCTTCATGTTTCCAGCTTCTCCAAAAAATTGAAATTAAGCAATCCCCTTCTGCAAACAGCCAAAGATGGATTTACATTCATGCATGTATTTAACAAAATATATAAATAATTTGATTAAAAACCGTAACAGTAATTCCGTGCGTCTATATGTGTGTTACATTAGAGCAGCGTTTCTCAACCTTTAAGTATTTGCGACCCGAGTTTTCATAACAGTTTTAATCACGCCCCCCTAACGTTTTTTTTGAAAGGAGCCCACTAATACCAATTTGTTCTTTTTTAATTAATGATATATCATAGATGCATATTTTATTATACCTATTTAACTTTTATCGACATTTATCTAACGCTATATTTATTTTTCTAGTATCAGAATGTAGTTTAAGTTAATTTGTTTTGGTTTCAATAGATGATATTTTTCATATTTTCGATTCTTGTTATTCTTTTTTTCACATCTTCGCGCCCCCCCTTTTTGTTACTTTGCGCCCCCCTGGGGGGCCCGTCCCACAGTTTGAGAACCACTGCATTAGAGTATCATTTTCTTAAGAAACGAGCAACTTCTCACTGGGAAAGACAACAAATTTTAATATTATTTTTACATAATTTAATAAAAAGAATGTGTTCTCCACGCTTTGAGACTTCACTGGTTTACAGAGCACAGTACTCTAAGTCCCTTTCTTCCTCAAACTCTGTAAATATTAATTTGAAAGGCACTTCATGGACACTGTTTGAATTGGAAGAGTCTTCAGAATAACTTCTAGATTTCAGAGGGCTTTTAAAGGTAACACAGCACAAATGTCAAAAATATAAAGTAGTGGTCCTCAAAGTGTGATTCACAAGTATGAGTTAAGTGGTCCTACACTGCATCAAAGAAAAGTAACATTTAAAAATCAATGAGAACCTTCAGTCTGTCATTTACTTTACTTAAACAACTTTAACAACAACCTCCTCTAACCTAGCGTGTCAAAGCACTTATTCACATCATACCTTCAAAGGCATTTTGGTTTCTCCTTGTTTTATTTTCACATGCGTCAGGTATTGGTTGAGGTTTAGGTTTAGGTTTATTTGTCATATATAGGTTAACACAGGGTCAACATACAATGAAATGTGTATGACGAGAAAAACAAGTCACTCAGCCTTGATCTAATAAAGCTAAAAAAATAATAAAAAAAAATTACAAGTTAAAAATAGACAAGCCATATAAAATAAAATATGTATGTTTTAAAAGAAGTTATAGAGCAATATGAGTTGAATGAGCAGCAAGTACAAATGACAGTTATTGCACAGATAATGTTTTATAAGTGTAGATGCATATTCTATAAAGTGCAGATGCATGTTCCAGTCAGTATTCCAAGTGTGTGCAGGTACAGTTTGTGTGTGAGTGTTGCAATGTAGATGTAATGCAATGTAGGCATAATGTAAGTGTATGTAAGTGTTCAGGTGTTGCTGTTGAGGAGTCGAATGGCCTGGTGGTAAAAACTGTTCTTAAGTCTTGTAGTCCGAGCAGCCAGACTCCTGTATCGTCTGCCAGATAGTAACAAGGAGAACAGCTGGCGTGCTGGATGGCTGTGGTTCTTTATGATGCTGCTTGTCTTACGCAAGCACCTATGGAGGTAAATGTCTTCAATGGCAGGAAGACTCTTGCCCGTGATGTGCTCTGCTGCCTTCACCACTCTCTGTAGTGATTTCCGGCTGCTGGCAGAGCAGCTCCCATACCAGAAGGTAATGCAGCCCGTCAGCAGACTTTCGACCACACTCTTGTAAAAGTTTGAGATGATGTTGGTATTCATGCCAAACTTCCTCAGCCTCCTCAGGAAGTAGAGCCGCTGGCGAGCTTTCTTAACCACAGTGTCTATGTGAAGGGTCCATGAGGGTTCCTCGGTGATGTTTACTCCGAGGAACTTGAAGCTGTTAACCCTTTCAACTTCTACACCGCTGATGTAGATGGCCTGGTGTTCTCTGCCTTGCTGTTTCTGATAGTCCACGATCATCTCCTTGGTTTTGCTGACGTTAAGAGATAAGTTGTTATCCAGGCACCAATTACTCAGTGCCAGCACCTCCTCTCTGTAGGCCGTCTCATCGTTGTCAGTGATAAGGCCTATGATGGTTGTGTCGTCTGCAAACTTGATGATGGTGTTTGTGCCGTGTTTTGCAACACAGTCATGGGTGAACAAGGAATACAAGAGGGGGCTAGGCACACAGCCCTGCGGCGCTCCTGTGTTTAAAATGAGCGATGAGAACGTGTGTTTGCCGACTCTCACCACCTGGGGCCTGTTTGTGAGAAAAGAGAAAATCCATCTGCAGATGGTCGTCAAGCTTCAAGATGAGTTTTGAGGGGATGATGGTATTGAATGCCGAGCTGTAATCTATGAACAGCATTCTTACATATGTATTTCCTCTTTCCAGGTGGGTGAGGGGCAGTGTTTATTGTTAGCGGAATGGCATCCTCTGTAGATCTGTTTGCTCTGTAAGCAAATTTGAGAGGATCCAGCGTGTTGGGGAGGGAGGAGCAGATGTAACCTTTGACCAGTTGCTCGAAGCACTTCATAATGACCGATGTCAGTGCAACCGGGCGATAGTCACTCAGATAGTCATTCAGACTATTCAGATAGTCATTGATGCTGCACCCCACTTACACTGTCATTAAGCTAATTCAGTGGTTCAAATTCAATGTTTAAAACGTAAGTTAGGTATTTTTCAAGTCAAATATATTTCTTCACAAGCATGGTATATATTAGTTTGCCACATAAAATTGTGTGAAGCATATTTTATAGATTAAAAAAAAAATAACTAGCTTGCTCTTGTGTTTGATAATGGAGCTGATGGGTACTAGGGTCCAATTGAGAAGAAAAGCCTCAAATTTTACTGAACTAACATGTCCACTTTGAAGTAGCAAAGGTTTTGATTTGGGAAAATGTGCATTCCACGTTTCTAAAGGATGCTTGTGACAATAAAACTTAACTGAAAATAATACATTTTATCACAGATTCTTGGTACTATTTTCTCAAGAAAATTATATGTTTCATGTTTGCTTTTCTGCTTGCAATGGCCATTTTGGGTGAAGGTGTGTGTGTGTTGGCGCCTTGTCCTGGGATTGTCCCTATCTTGCATCAGATGATTACTGGGGTAGGCTCCAGCTGCTCCACAATCCTTCCCTGGATAACCAGGTTAGAAAGAGGGTTTGGTGCCTGGATGGTCACATGCAACGTCTGTTCAGTTCTTATCACTTGATTGCATGCTGCATGTATGCCAACATTCACTCTGATCAAAGCACACATACAGCATGCAATATCAATACAGCAGCAGGAAAGATCTTAATGAAATGAGCTTCCATACACTGAAACAATATAAGCCAACAGTGAGTGTGACTTTTTTCAGTTATTACTGTCTAGATGTCTACAGAACTGAAGCCACATCCTCACTACTGTACTATGTTTCATTTTAAAAAGCACTTTTAAATGAAAACAATCTCTGTCCACAATAGCCTACTCACATTGCTTATGAAAGTATCTCGATCCACACTAAAACAACCAAAAATATGTATGATCTAGACATTCGCCTACTCTGAACATGCATGCATTGGTGAAAAAATACTTTACGGGACCTTAAAACTGCCAGCCAGCTGGAAAGTGTAGTGACCAGGAAATTGTTTGTGTGAGTATGCATCATTCAAACTGCACAATATAGGCAAGCAATGTAGACCTATATAAGATAAGAGTGGGGTAGTTTTTTTTTTTAATTTATAAAATATGCTTTGCTTTATAATACAGATTCATGTGGCAAACTTACATGATGACTGTGAAGAAATAACTTGACCAAAGTTATCCCTTTGGCCTTAATTCACACTGCTACAATGGTATTTGGTCTGTCAGTCCACACACCACTCATTGTACATAGTTTAATTTATCATGCTTCAAACAATGGAAACTGCTTCCATTTCTACAGTTCTGGCTAATGCTTGTAGTAAAAATGACTACAAACAATGCCACCTGCTGTCCACCAAGAGTACCATAGAGCAGGGGTCCCCAACCACCGGTCCGCGACGCACTACCGGGCCGCAGCCGTCTGACAGCCGGGCCGCGAGAGAACTGCCGGCAACGGAGACTCACTCAGACTTTTCAGAACGCTTGGCGGGCGGGGCTTTGCAGCGGCGCAGAGAGAGGAGAGAGTATTACAACAAAGTATTGTTACGGTCCCGATAGTTTCCCAATATGACACGAGTCTATAGAAATCGCGTTACTACGAAGTACATTCAGCAGATGCTTTCATTACAACGAAGTGACCTTGAAATGCCTGAATGAATCATCCACAGAGCAGTTAGATCTGTGGTCACAGCTCAGTTGTGCACGTTTGCACAACGTTCCCCAAACAGAAACATTGTAAAAAAAAATTCTTTCTTTGAACTTTCCTCGTACTGTTTTTTTTTTTGCTGTTTTTGTTTTCTGTGGTTTTCAGTGATACCTTTTGCTTATTGCTTGTCAACATTTGAAAAACATCCATTGGAATTTAACTCATTGTCACCCTCCTATAGAAACGGCAGACACGAAAAAAACAATAACAGTGTTAACGTTTGTGATGTGCAATCTGTTGGAACTAGGGGGCTCCGCCCCCTGCTCGCTTCGCTCGCCAACCCCTGGTGTTGGGAATGACAAAGAGCGTGATGTATGAATGAGATATAGAATAGTGTGACGGTGTAGATGATGGAAATAGAAAGCAAACAATAAAGTGTGTGGCACAGTGTAAAGGTTTATTGGAAAATTTCTTTGTACATGCCATTTAAGTGTAAAAGGTAATTCCAGCTCAGGTCAATGAAGCTGGTTATTGTTGTGATCAGAGTCAAGTTTGTCAGAGCTTAGAAAGAGTTGTGTCTCTCCAGGAAGTAATGGAATGACTTGGGTATTTATGTTTTCCACATTAATATTTTTTGGACATAATATAGTGCGTTGTGTTAAAAGGGGCATTTGGTCTAATGAGATTGCTGTTCCAAATCTCTCTGTAACTAAGTCGTCGCAGATAAAGGCTTGAGGAATTGTAATAATATGTGGCTGAAGTCCATCTGTATTGGTGAGTGTACCATCTCTCAGTTGTAATAAGCAATTGTTATGATCTGGTTCTGGACATCGTATCTTTTTTACTAACTGTATCTTTTGAAAGCAATGCCAATTGTCTGCGTATTTTAAGGTGCACTGAACAATAGCTGAGTGCATGGCATGTGGAAGAATAGCTAATCACTGTTTAAAATCTCCTCCTAATAAAAGTACCTTTCCTCCAAATCGAATATTATTATTCATAAACGTTTGTAGAAGTTTATGAATGGTGTTGAGTAAGTGACTTCATGCCATTGTACATTCATCAATAAACAACATTTTTTGAAGACGGATGTCACGTGCAGTGCCACCGTTAATGTTCATAGTGGATACCGATTTGTAGGATCTAATGCAGTTGATAAAGATTTCACTTTCAGGTACATCGTCAGTTAGAATCTTCTGTAGATATTCAGTATATGAATGTAAAGAAGGCAGTCTAATTTGACCCTTTTGACAACTAAATGTATTACTTGTATTGCCAGTTGTTTCTTCAGGGAAGTGAACTGAATGACAATGATTGCAAATGACATTCATTAATCCGAATGAATTTTCCCGGTGTATGTTTTGCTTGTGCCGTTTGAGAGGCGCGTTGTTGCATGTGTAGTATTTGGGACGTGTTGTTTTGGAGCTGTAATCGATGTGCCTGTGCTGTGTGAGAAGCCCGTTGTAGCCTTCCTTGCCGTTAACGTATGTCTGAGACGGGAGGTGTTTCGTTTTGAATCCGTGCCTGTTGCGATGCAGCACTTTGATTGATAGTTTGCGTCATGTGGATATAGGATGTAGATTTGTGCATATTTGCGTTGTTGATTTGTTTCAGGGTGCACTGTTCCAATGCGATGCAGTATTTGTGCACATATGCGAAAGCAGTATGGGCCATTGCCTTTTGGTGGCCTGATATTTACTAAAAGCAAATGAACTATTGTAGGATCTAACGCAGTTCATAAAGTTTTTACTTTTAGGTACATCGTTAGTTAGAAGCTTTAGTTGAGCTTTGCGTTTTTGGAGTCGAGACATTTTTTCTTTTAGAAATATGGATAAGTAATAAGGAGTATTGCACTCACTGTTAATATGGAGCCTTTTCTGCGGTTGAACGGTTTATAGTGCCTTATTGTAATGAGATCCACCTATGCTGCATAGCCGTCTATTTTGTTGTTTCTTTCGTGTTCGTGTGTTTGTTCCTGTTATCCTTTCCTTTTTGTTTTGTACCCGTGACCGTGCATTCATGACTTGTTTCTTTCTCAGCATGCGAAATATGGATAAGTAATAAGGAGGATCGCAGTCACTGTTAATATGTTTCCTTTTCTGCAGTTGAACGGTTAATAGTGCTTTATTGTAAGGAGATCCACCAATGCTGACACCTATGCTGTCTAGTGTGAAGGTGTTGATGTTCACTTTAGAATATGTGGCTTTGGGTGTGACTTCTTATGGACGTGTGTGTGTGTGTGTGTGGGGGGGGGGGGGGTTGAGGATTGTTGTTGCGCGAGCGTCTTCTTTCTTTTTGTGTTCCTGTGTCTTGTTGAATCCCCCTCTTTGTGTGTGTCCCGTCCCTCGCTTGTAGGGTCTGTGGGGTGGTTTTGTGTTCTTTTTTTTGTGTTCCATGGGCTTGTTGAATCCCCCTCTTGGTGTGTGTCCCGTCCGGTGCCTGTAGGGGGGGGGGGGTGTCTTGCTGTTGTGCGTGAGCCTCTTTTTTTTTTTTTTTTTTCGGGTCTAGTTTCGTGTGCAATGTGTTTCGTGCTTTTCCTGCGTTTGACTTTGCGCCTCATTTCTCCTTTTTGTATGTGCTCACTCCTTTTTTCTGTGGTCTTGTCCGCCACTCGCGGCCCCTCATCCGCCTTTGTCGCCCTCTTTTGTCCGCCTTTCTCCGACTCTCGCAGACTCTTTTTGCGCCTGCGCCTCTCGCGGCCCCTCATCCGCCTCTCTCGCCCTCTTTTGTCCGCCTTTCTCGGCTCCTCAGCCGACTCTCGCGGACTCTTTTTGCGCCTGCGCAGTACGTCTTTGTGCAGCTACGGCCCATGGCCGGATGTGCCTGCGTCCATCATCCGGTTTAGCATTCTCGGTTAGTAATATGGAACTTTAATAATAATAGAAATGTTATGTAAATTGTGTATAAAACCGCCCCCCCCCCCCAGCAAACCTCCCCCCCCCCGACTGGTCCGTGGAAAAATTTGCATCTAATAAAGTGGTCCTTGCTGTCAAAAAGGTTGGGGACCACTGCCATAGAGTACCAAGAGTCTCCATACCTCAGGCCAATCTTTCATCCTCCTGACTCCCTGTTCATTCCCTATTTGTTTTCCCTCAGCCTCTACTATTCTAACATATTAAACAGTTAAAAAAAAAAGTTTATATATATATTTTGTCACACACATGCGCTTGGGAAGTAGTCTAAGGGCTTAATTGAGGATGAGATGCGGAGTCAGGGTTAATGAAGTGCATTAATGTCTCTTCTCCCTCTTCTACAGATCGGCAGAAGGGAAGCCCAGCTAAATCAGCTACCACATTCCCTTCTGCCAACTCCCTCCTCTATATATTTATACATATACACACATACAAATAAATATATGAGGGGGGACCCAAAAATAACCGGAAATATTTTTAAAACGTGTTTAATTTAATTTTCTGTACAAACTACAATTAGTCTCCTTCAAAGTACTCTCCAATGGCGGAAATACAATTATCTAACCGTTTGTTCCATTGTTCGAAACATTTTTTAAATTCGTCTGAAGTAATGCCCATTAATGCTCTGGTCGTTTCTTGTTTTACCTCTTCAACGTCAGCAAAACGCCTTCCTTTTAAGTCTTTTTTCATCCGAGGGAACAAAACAGAACAAAAAGAAATCACACAGAGCTAAATCCGGTGAGTAGGGTGGGTGGTTCAGGGTTGTCATTCCGTTTCTTGCCAAAAATTGGCGAATGCTGAGAGCAGTGTGAGATGGAGCGTTGTCATGCTGAAAGAACCAATCGCCCGACTCCCACAAATCAGGGCGTTTCCTTCTCACACTGTTGCGCAACCTTCTTAACACTTCTAGGTAGAATGCTTGGTTTACAGTCTGACCTGCTGGAACAAATTCATAATGCACGAGACCTTTGACATCAAAAAAAGAAATCAACATTGTTTTCACTTTTGATTTCACCTGCCGAGCTTTTTTTGCTCGAGGAGAATTTGCGGTTTTCCAATGACTGGACTACTGTTTCGACTCAGGATCGTAACTGTAGCACCATGATTCATCTCCTGTAATAATTTTGGAAAAAAAATCTGGGTCATTATCAAACTGATCCTTCATTTCACGACAAGTTTCCAGGCGACACTCTTTTTTGATCTGCTGTCAGCAATCGGCCCAACCTAACAACAACAAAATTCCGGTTATTTTTGGGTCTCCCCTCGTATATTATATATATATACATATACACTGTGAAGATTCAGCCCAGACACAAACAGGCACTGAGACAAACGTCCCAGCCCACTGGTGGTGGCCACGGACCCCAACAGGGTTCAACTTACAAGCTCCAAATCTGTGGCTCCGAAACAATCTGGGGGCTGCCCTCTTGCACCCCAAGGCAGATATTGCACCTCTCCTGGTCCTTCCCTTCTTTAGGCATCCCAGTGGGGCAAGGTCCCCAGTTGTCTACCACAATACCGTGTTTCCCCAAAAGTAAGACCTACTCCGAAAGTAAGACCTAGCAGTAATTTCTGATGTAACGCTAATATAAGCCCTCCCCCAAAAATAAGACCTACCGCTAATCCGCCGTTTTTGCTTCTGTCCTGAGAGCTGCCGTATTTAGCCTAGAAGCTGCCCTGTTTACAAGGTAAGGCGCTTTTACAAGTAGTAAAAGAGTAAACGTTGTCTTTTGTCCAGCATAACATTGGATAAATATTTTTACCCCCCAGATAAGATGAGTGCAAAAAGAAAGAGCTACTCCATTGAGTACAAAAAAGGGAGTTAACATCGAAGGGGGTGCCCAAGGATTTCTGTGATACTGGTAGCGCTGTGCTGGCCGGAGCTTTTGTGGCGCACGTTTTTCCTGCTGCGGTGGGCGAGTGTGGAACAGCTTTCAACCTCGTTTTTTGTGGTCGGCATGCGGCTGTGGGCTTTTGTTTCCTGCTGGGGAGGGGTGCTGCATTTCACCTTTTTTTAGGCGAGAAAAATCTTTTCTCGTTTGGGAAGGGGTGAGGTGCAGCGTTTTTCCCTGGTGGGAGGCGGGGGTTCACAGCCACGCGCTGGCCGCAGGGATCGAGAACGGCAGGAGACGGGGTTGAAACTTGGGGCACTACCTCGGAGTAAGTTGTTCTGTGCTTGCCTGCTGTGGCGGGGGAGGTGTGTGCTCCGGGGGCTCCGTCCAGCGTGGCGCTATTGTGGATTCTTTTGGGTACCCCCTTGTACAGTAGTTTGTAAAACATGAATACCGTACATATTAATATGATTGTTGAACAGGCATTAACGTACCAGTAGTTTATACCATATAATTGTTGAACAGGAATAAATGTACTTTACTTTTTTGAACTTCAATAAAAATAAGACCTACCTGAAAATAAGCCCTAGTGCATTTTTTGGGCGTAAAATTAATATAAGACACTGTCTTATTTTCGGGGAAACACGGTACATACATACATACATACATATGTATATCATATATGCACACACACATTGTATTTTATATATATATACACACACACAGAATACAGCAATTAGCAAATGAAATGAGAGAGAGCATTATTACTCTTAGAAGTGTAGGCCTTTCATTTAAAGAAACTGCAGAAAAATCAAAGTGTCCCCGAGTATGGCATCCTACACAATCCAAAGGCAATTAGAAACGGGAAGAAACTCTGATAGAAAGAGATCTGGAAGCCCCAAAGTCACCAGCTTTTGTGACAGGCACCTCACAGAACAACAGTTTACTGCTTTCCTTTTCACCATTTTAGGTCATTCTTTGTATTTCAACTGATTACATTTGAAGAAAAAACTGGAAAAACTGAGGTGTTCTAAAACTTTGTACCAGCAGAGTATATAATTTGCATATTTTGTAATTTTTGTGTCTGTCTACTTGACTTTAGGCTGTGTATCCATGTAGCTAAAAATGTAGTTAATTTGTAATGCAGAATCTACACTAACAATTAAATGTTGACAATCCATGGTCTGTCACAACTTTAACTTTGTCAAAATGGGCCTCAGTCCAAAATACTTTGGGAAATATTGATATAAAAAAATTTTGGCACTTACACTCCAAGGCCAGTGGACAACGGTGAACTGTTTGTCAAACTCCATCATGTATACAACAAAGAAGATTGAAGTAAATACAGCTTCACAGATGGACACTGCTGTATACCCACCATAGGCAGAGGCAGCATAGCAAATGAAGACAATCACACAAAGTACCTGTGAAGAAGGGAAAACACAATTAGTCTTGGGAATGTTATAAATGGCAATAACAGCATGAAGAGCAAACATATACTATCTGAAGCCTAAGTGCAGCAGGCACCTTGACTGGCATTACAACGTGTTTTCTGAAGTAACAAGCTGCATGTCATAACCTGTGGAATTTTTGGCATGGTGTACTGTACTTAAAGGATGTGATTCACACCAGTGAAAGGAAGCCATGTGCTGGAGCATTTCAGACCGCCCTTAACATTTTTTAAACACTCGCTTCTTTCTCCTGTTCCATGCTGCACCTCATTAACTCCGGACTGTCTGGCATTTCATGCCAATTTCCACCCCTACTCCAGCCCACTCCACCCAGGAAACTAAATACAGAAAGGGGCCTAGTAAAACTACCATATTTCAAAGAGTAGGTTAGAGCTGACTGGAAATTTCCAAATGTATTTTTAAAAATAGCTTTAGTCAGTTTCTTCTGTCATGTATGAAAGTTGAAACCTTCCAATTATAAGTCAGACTGAGCCTAGAAAAAATTAAAGGTTCTTGAACCATTCTGTTTTAGAGCTACATTATTTTCTGTCCACAATTCAGTGACAAGACAGAAACTAAACAAGAGTCATGGGAAAGAAAAATAAAGCAGAATACTAAAAATTAAAGAAAAAAAATAAGTGTAAAAAATCCAAGCTGAATGCAAAATAACTAATTATAAATACATCAAATTGAAAATGGGGCTAAACGGCAGCACAAAGGACAATATGCATTGTAATGGACTGGCACTCTGTTCAGGGTTGCCTCCTGACTTGTGCACCATGCTGCCGGAATGGGTTTTCTCCCTCCTGCAACCCTATATTTGGACCAAGTGGGCTTACACAAACAATGGTTGAGTAAGAATAGACCAGAAAAAGATTACAGAGACAGACAAGAATCCTGGCTGCTGGGATGTAATAAGACACAATAAGAAGAGACACGTTCATAAAAACATATTTTTTTTGTATGCGGTGTCTGTTCGTATCTTGTTAAATGTTTCAGTAGAGTCTGTTACCTTTTTATTATTACACATTATCTTTATCATGTAAATACTGCCAAGTGGCAGCACATCTCAACTAAATAGGCATCTTGCAGCGCTAAAATGTTGATTGGCCACTTGCTAGTTACATGCTCTTTGCATTCAAACTAATGAATATTATCCTGAACAGTTATGCAAACAAAACTGAAGGGCACATTTCCTAGTTTACGCACTGGATTTGCAGAAACAGCAGGACTAGTGATGCCACGCGTCTGCCTGCTTTTCAGTTTTGCACTTTGCAATTTTACCATGACTCCTTGGCCACCACATTGCAATATTCCATCACACTCATTTTGACAAATTTTCTAATCTCATTTGTTCCTCTCAGTTAGCCCTTTCAGTACAGATAATGTAGGAGGTGCAGGGTGGTATCAGGAGGCCTTGTTATTTAACTAACATACAGGCTATCTTAAGAACATGGAATCTTTGCGAGAGTAACAGTGCTAGTAACTAGTTTAGATTAATTCTATTTTGAGTGTATACAGTATCTCCCCCCACACATTGTTTTTCACATTAAGTTTGAAGTTTATTAAGTCATATGTTCTTCTTCATATAATTGCCATAAGAACACGTATTACATTCCTGTCTTGTTCCCATTACACCTAAGGCTTCCTGTGCCTCAGACTTCAGTAAACAGCAGCTATGAACACTGAAGGAATGCATACGTGGAGTAGACTCATTGGCTAGTTTTTTTGTAATGCTTAGCTGGCGTTTAAGGATACAGAGTTGGATTTTTTATTTAAACATACTGTCATTCACATTTTAAAAAGTAAATAATAATATTATATATCGTAAGATTCTCACAAGGCATATTGTTGATATGCAGGTTTAACTATTTCACACCACAACTGGTCAATTTAAAGTAGCATTACAAATGCTATCACACCATATGAAAAAGTCCAGGGCCAATTATCTAGATATCAATTAAACTGTGACAGGCTGAGACGTGCCTTTACAGTACTGTTTTTATTTTAAGGAATGAAAGAATGGTACACAAAAAAGGTCAGTTTCACTGTCAGGTTTGTCTGGAGAGGCTGAACAGTGAAACACATGATCTTTCCCCTGACAGTCCAGTGTAGTTTCTGTTAAAACGGCCACCAGTTCTACTAACTTACTCTGACAGTTCCCATTGTCACACAGGGCAATAGCCACTATAAAACTTTAACTTCATAAAACATTACGATTTGAAACAAAGTTACAGACTGTCAAAAATTTGTGGGATTCCAACTTCTCATGAGAAATAACGCTCTATCATATTTGGATTGCACTTGTTGCTGTGCCTAACATGGAGTCACAGCGCATTACACTTAAGAACTTCTTTTGCTGCATCTCTTTGTCTTGAGGACGCCAGATTACATAACTGAGAATCGCAGAGGATAACACATTACACGACTACCGCATGACATCTGAACACAGCTTCAGGATTCAAATCTACTAAGAGTTCACCGCATTTTGACCAATTAACTCACTGCCTGATAGTGCCAAGGCAAATGTTTTCCAGGTATGGAAAGTTCAGCCACAGTCTTGGCCCATCTTTTTATTTATTTATTTTTTCTGTCATGGTTCAGAAACATAAGATATCAGACAGACAAGCCTCTCATCTGTCTGTGCAACCCAAAACACTCACTTTCAATCTTTGCTTGCAACCACATTGTATGCAATGTATTTCCAGCTGGGAGTTCAATGGTTGTCAGATCTCACACAACCCAGAGGCCGTCCCCTTATGACAAAATAAAACAAGTTTTAATTTGCTGCAGCTCACTGCTGAGTGCTATGGCCGAGTCACTAGGGACGCAATACTACAATGAGTGGTGATCAAGGGTGCATGCCATGCCTCTCCACGGCTCTCCGAGGTTAATGTACATATAGGCTACCATTGAGATTCATTGGAAAAGGTGTGTAGTGCAACTTCAGCTTTGGTGGAAAATGCATGTGTTGACTTCACTCTTTAAGGTCTCAGGTGGGCCACCTGCCAGAGATTCTTCCTATGAGAGAGTGCCTTTACTGTGAAGCACTTCTTATAAGCTCTGCTGTGTTTCTGTGTGACAAATGCTTCTAAAATTTACCTGCCTTTTATGAGCTTCTCTTCAGAATGAAAGAAATTGTGAGAGTTTAAGAACTCAAAGCAGTCCAGTTTAAAGCCTTTTGAGCATCACAGAACAAAATTATAATGTCTTAAAAAGTAAAAATAATTCATCAGAGAGACTCATTTTCCCCCAATGGAATGTGAAGTTCAGGATGTTTACAGGAGTGGGTGACAGACAGAACCAAAAATTTATATCACAGTGTAATTAAAAATTCTGATGTACAAATAACAAAAGTACTACTGAGTAATTATGTGCACTGACTTGCCTCTTATCCATTAAAATACTCCCCCCACATATTTGATAGCAGGAGTTCACATCTTGATAAAAGTACAGTGTTTTTCTCATTCAATCACTCACTAATGCTAATGTTAATGCTGCTGCTGCTACAAAACAAATACGGCAGAAGATGCGGCTTCTTTCTGGACTATCTTTTTGATTGGATCAATGCACCAATCCGGTTGAACTGCAAAACACTCTGATTAGTACTCTTAAAGGGTAGGCTCATTTATTACACTTGTATAAGTCCATACAAATATTACATTTAAGACACAAATACACCAACATAAGGTCACATTTTTCTTTGAAAGCATGGTTTGTATATTATGTTTAAACATTTCTGCAAGTTTTCCACTAATTTTTAGCATGCTAATAAAATGTTTATGAAATCCATTCCAGAAGAATTTCATCTGGTAAACTGAGAACAACTGGTATATTGTACACTCCCAGCTTATAGTATCCAGATCATTTTGGGTTTAAGGAGGAACTGAATGTACATGCTGTGGGGACAAACAGGACATGACATCCTCGTCTATTAGCAGCAATGCTAATAAAGAAAAGTCAACAAAATTATGAAAACATTGTAGAACTTCGAATGTTTTGTGTTCTTTTTCAAAATGCGTGTACCCAGCAATCGGGATTCTGAAAATGAAAAGAAACTTCCACATTCTTGCACCTTTTATATAGGAATGTAAGTGGAAGGGTTGGAACTCCTGAATGACTCCAAAAGTGAAGTCACTATTCCTCCAAGGGCCCTCCTCCATTCTTGAGTTAGAAGTGGAAGAGAAGCTAGTACATGGTACTTATAGTACGGTTTGATGTTGGGATTCTAAAAAGGACCTGTGCGAGGGAGTGGGTATGTGTGAGAGTAAGCACTGCAATACACTTGCATTCTGTCCAGGGATGGCTGCTACCTCCTTGACTCTGAACTGGATTAGCCAAGTTTAAGAATGTTAGCTTATTATTCATGTTTGTTTTGGCATATCCTCTTTAATAAAATCCCTGTGTGCGTCCAGGTGTCCGTGTGTGTGTGTCTTCTGGTGAAGTGCGCATGCGCGGGGCACGGTGCGATGCGCGATATTACTGTCAGAGAAAGTCACAGGCGTTTTACGGAAATACAAACCAGTATTACTGCGAGAGGAAATTAAAGGTACTCCATACAGTGACTCATATTACAGCCACATACAAGCCAGTATTACTGTCAGAGGAGATTAAAGGCATATTACCGACGCACACACCTGTATTACCGCCAGAGAAAATTAAAGGTATATTACGGACGATCAAGCCAGCGGACGTACAAGACAGTATTACTGTCACAGAAAATTAAAGACACACAATACACGGTGGCTGCCCATGAAGAACGGTCAGCTCAGCAAGTAAACATCAACAAAAGAAAGGCTGAAAGAAAGAAAAATACGACACCAAAAAGAATGAGGTCAAAGTCCCATGCCATTTAATATAGACTGTTCCTACTAATGTTTATACACTACTGTTCTAGCGCCCGTTATTGAAATGGTCTAAATGACTAGTGAAAAAATAAAAAGTTAACAATATGACTGGTAAATTACATCATATTCATTACTCAAATTCACTTATTCCAATGCAGGGTCTTGGGAGCACAGCCTAACATGGCAGAATCAGGCAAAAGGCTGCAGTCAACCAATGACAAGACAAGTAAATTGCTGGGTAAATTCACTTAAACTACTGATTTGCCTTAACAATCAACCAACATGGTTGATATATGGGAGGAAAACCCATTATTTCTTTTATTAAACTTCTTTTCCTGAATCACTCATTCACATTAAAGTTCTCTTTGAGCACATAAAATGCCTGTATATAGGGACAGATGATTTTAATAAGTTATACTTTTTTTCCTGTGAATGTCTTGACAACCAAGCTGTATTTTACTGAGAAATGAAAAATTTGCCGTAATTCATAAAACAAATAAAAATAAAAGGCAAATAAAAGAAAAAAAAAAGTATGGCGTCATAAGGTAAATGAGATTCCTTACCCATACAACTTCATACGCAGTATAACTTGCTGTGTTACTTTAATGTCAAGTTACTTCTAGTGTTCTATGAATGCTGTTTGCCCGTTGACCGGGTATAAGTGAATTTCAATGTGTGTGTTTTCGTGCCCTGTGATAACCTGAAAAAGTTGGCTGCTGCCTTATGCCTAATACTGCAGAGACAGGCACCACCTACCCTCCCTTTCATAAACTGGACAAGTGATCTAATAGATAGATGGACAAATGGTTTCTGCTTTTGTGCTTTACTTTACTGGCCTGACAGCATTTCCCCTCACCCTCTATATTATTAGAATAGAAAAAGAGATTGGTGTTTTCAATTAAATTCTTAAGTTAAACAAATGCCACTTTAGGAGCCACCGGTTTGGAATGTAAATTAACCACAGTTTTGCTGTCTCTTCTGTTATCTCCAGAGTCATTCCCTTTGTTCAGTTACAGTAAACTTTTGAAAATGGGGAGTAAGTTGGTTGTTATGTTGTAATTTACAGTGCTTTTTGATGTTCATAGCAAGTACTTTAATAAAAAAAAATTAGCTCCACCGGACCCCCATGACCCTGTGTTAGGATATAGCAGGTTGGAGAATGACTGACTGACTATACTTGTAAGCCCATTTAAAACTCCCTTAATGCATTTAAATTTCAATTTAGAGAAATCTAAACAGTGGATTACTGATGGTCTACTGACGTCTTGCTCACATTGGAACACAGAGGAAATCCCACCCTTATACTCTTGGTAAAGAAACACAAGCTACTTAGCCACAAGTTGTTAGCTGCACAGTGAGTCAGTTCCTCCAAAACAGTTTTATGTACAGTATGAGTTCATTCTTTTTTTTTTTTTTTTTTAGTAAGTTTAAAAGTGCTACAGAAGTCGCAGGTCAGTAATTGAGAGTACATGGAGATGGCATGGGGCCACTCCAGGGTTTTTTTTCCTGCCTAGTGCCCAAAAATGGAAGTAAATGCCTTGAAATGAAGAAAGAAGGTTTCATTAAAGGATAGATATATTCCTAATAGATTAAACTGGTCCAATCATATTCTTTTTTTTGGGGCAAGGGACTGGAAAGAGACAGAAAAATAAAACGGCCAACTGGAAAGTTTGGAATAAATGAATATGATCACTTAATTTAAGATGTGTTGTTGGCAGCAGGGCAGCAGTTTGCTTCCCAGGTCCTCCGAGTGGAGTTTGCATGTTCTCCCCGTGTTGGCGTGGGTTTCCTCCAGGTACTCCGGTTTCCTCCCACAGTCCAAAGACATGCAGGTTAGGTGCATTGGCAATCCTAAATTGTCCCTAGTATGTGCTTGGTGTGTGGGTGTGTCCTGCGGTGGGCTGGCGCCCTGCCTGGGATGTGTTTCTGCCTTGTGCCCTGTGTTGGCTGGGATTGGCTCCAGCAGACCCCCATGACCCTGTGTTAGGATATAGTGGGTTGGACAATGGCTGACTGACTGTTTGGCAGCTGTATTAAATGTTGTGGTGGACGGCTGAGCTCATGCCCAGTTGGGACGCCTGGATGATGGAAGGACCGGGAGAGAAGCAGTACCTCCCCTGGAACATGAGAGCAGAGAAGCTTGGAAGTTCAACCTTGTGGGGACCTGTGACCACAACCAGGGGGCGCCTGGATGGCTCAGAAGCCATGGTACACAGCACTTCCGCCACACCCCTTATAAAAGGGGCCACCTCACTCCATTCAGAAAGACAGAGTCAGGAGGAGGGAGACAAGGCTTGCCGGAGAGGAGTGGTGGAGAAAGAAAGAGAAGATGAAGAAGAAGATGAAGAAAAAGAAGAATAATTGTGGTGATGGTGATTGTGCTTGTGGGACTGTGTTGTGCCTGTGGGAACGAGGAAGTAATCTGAATTATGGTACATTACAAAAAGTGTTTTCATTTTATTTCAGACGAGCTGTATATACCCGCCGTTGCCCGGGGCAGAAGTAACCTAATCGGTCAAACACTTACATATATACCAAAGTAAACCTAATCGGTCAAACAGTTACATATATAAAAAAAACGAACCTAATCAGACAAACAGCTTCATATATACAGAAGCGAACCTAATCGGAGAAACAGCTAATCTATATACATAAGCAAACCTAATTGGTCAAACAGTTACATAAATACAAAAGCAAACCTAATCGATCAAACAGCTTCGTATATACAGAAGCGAACCTAATTGGTCAAACAGTTATGCATGTGCAGAATGATTTTACAAACATTATGCGTGTTAACAATCATTAAAAAGAAAAGATTGAGGAACTCTTCTTCTATATGTGATGAAGCCACTAATAAGACAGATTTTTTTCAGGACCTAGCTGTTTCATAACTAAACTACTGCCACCCCAAAGTAATGCCTAATAGTGGTTTTTGGGGTAGCTGTGGAATAAAAAGGGTGTTTTTTAGTCAGTAAGAATCTGACACTACCCTTCAGTACGGGCTGAAGGGTGCCTATGTAAGGTTTTACATCCTTCCCGTATGGAAAAAAAAACATACTAAACTTTTTTTTCATCATTACAGATAATCTCAGTCAAATCGAAGTACGCATTCTCAATTTATTTTTATCTAATTTTTACTTTTTCACAAAGCCATCCCATGCCAATTTGTATGAATAAACTTTTGCTAGAGAGTTAGCAAAAGTTTATTCATGCACATATTTTAATACGGATAATCTATCTGTAATCAAGGTTCTCATTTTCATTCTAATTTAAAATAATAATAGATACTCATTTTTTTCTTCTGTTTTAGAAAAACCAATCTATGCCACCTACGTCTTCGTCAAGTCAGCTTCATCCAGCTTCATCACATATAGAAGAAGAGTTCCTCAATCTTTTCTTTTTAATGATTGTTAACACGCATAATCTTTGTAAAATTATTGTGCACATGCATAACTGTTTGACCAATTAGGTTCGCTTCTGTATATATGAAGCTGTTTCATCGATTAGGTTTGCTTTTGTATTTATGTAACTGTTTGACCAATTAGGTTTGCTTATGTATATAGATTAGCTGTTTGTCCGATTAGGTTCGCTTCTGTATATATGAAGCTGTTTGTCCGATTAGGTTCGGTTTTTTTTATATATGTAAGTGTTTGACCGATTAGGTTACTTCTGCCCCGGGCAACGCCGGGTATATACAGCTCGTATATATATATATATATATTATATATATATATATTATATATATATATATAACATATACACACATACATGCAGTTTTAATAACACAGAAATCAATATAAACATTAACATCATTATCATATGAGAATATGAAGTAATATATAAGAAGCACATTTCATATAAAATATAAATTATTAAACAGTAAAATCTTCTTCTGTAATTTGCTACCGTGGCAATTTGTGTGTCTGTCCAGGATTTTAAATGACCTGTAGCTCGCACACCGTTGCACCTATACACTTGAAATGTGGTACACATATAGTACGTCACGTCTACTATCCGCTTTATGGGTGATGATTGTTTTAGTCTTTTTATCTTTATTTTATTTTATTGTACAATCAAGTCCTATCTGCGCACAGCAGGGCAGCCGTGGGCGGATGCGTATGGTGTATTCACTCGATGTTATCGTGCATTGCGCTGTCAGTGGTATTTTGATAAAAGAATTTGAACAACATATAAGAAGCGTATAAATTATTAAACAGTAAAACATTAACATTTAAGAAGTAAAGTTACATTAAGTACTACTGCTGTGCCTTCGGGTATACCTCATTTTTTGTTTGCCCATTACATGCTTAAATGTATACATTTTTTGGTGCACCTACCCGAGAACACGCGAGATATAACCGAGCGTGGGAGAAGCATGGATTTTAAAACACGCGTTGAGTTGATGTGCTGGTCTCCCTCGTGAAATAACTGGTAATGTTTGACTAAAATCTACAGCGAGTAAAAACGACATTAGCTCCTATTTTTTTTTTTACGATCTCTGAGATGTTGCTTTTTTCGGTTCAAGGCTTCATAAGCTCTTTTATGTTGTATGGTGTACTTATCCCAAACCATCATCTTTGAATGTTGCAAGACTTTCGCCTTGTATGTAGATCGGGGTAATTACATTCATTGCATTCCTAGTCTGAATCACAATGTGATTGTATGGGTGGTTACCTGGCACTGTAGGGTTGCCACCCCGTCCTTTAAAATACGGAATCGTGCCACGTTTGAGAATGAAATTGCGCGTCCCGTTTTGAATCAATACTGGACGGGATTTATCCCGTATTTTTTTTATCATTTTTTTTTTAAAGCAGCGTCTCATGCAAATCATCCCACACGCATTTTATGATGATGCCTCCTTTCCTACTTTTGATTGGGTAATACTTGATGTCATCGTTAGTTTGATTGGTGTTTTTAACTGTCCAGTGAGTAGGGCGTGTCTTTCAACCGTAAGCAGATTTTTTTGCACTGGTATCACTGACCTCGACGACGGCGATGTTATACGTCAAAAATAAATTACGATAAATGACGATTTTAGCGATACTTTATTACGACGGCGGCTACATAGACACGATCAAATAAAAACAAAAAAATCAAATAATCATTCTACATTTTCAAAACGTTGAAAAAACGACGGAATGAAAAAAAGGCCCACCCGACGACCCACCCATTCCATTTTTTATATATATAGATTTAATGTGTTTAACAAGTTAATATGAGTGTAAACAAGTGTAATGATGTAGGTGGAGGTGTGTGCTATGGCCTGATATGTGTTCAGGGGTTCTTGTCTTTTGTTTAAACTGGCCAATACGGTAGAGAGTCAGCTTCCTAGCCAGTAGTTCTGTGGTTTAATGACGTGTATGTTGCCTTCCTTCAATCAACATGAAAAATACATTAGCATATTAAATACAGAGGAGTCGGAGTCAGAAGTACCGGAAACTAAGGAGTCGGAGTCGAAAGATTTATCTACCGACTCCACAGCCCTGCTTTTATGGTCAATCCAACATTATATACAGGTAAATACAGTAGTCCAGTAAAGCATGAGCCAAGGACATAGCAAAAAATATGTTTCTAAGAGATGTGGCCATTGAGGGCACGTCACACATATAGGGTGCAATCATTCACAATTTTTACTGTCTAAGTTACAATAGATATGCACAGAAGCTAATTCCTACCACACCAAATAAAGGCTGTGCCCCAGACCAACCTGTGCTTTACGGGTGACAGAGCCTTCAGCTCCACTGCACCTAGACTTTGGAATGACCTCCCTAAATTAATTAGATCAGCTGACTCAATTCATTCTTTAACTCTTTGAGGGCTGAATATTTTTTTCCAAAAAACTGTTTTCTGAAAAGGACATAATGCACTGGTTTTACACATAAATCAACATAAAACATCTGTCGCTACGTGCTGTGGATGCTGTCGGCTCCTGTTTGGCATCTCTGGCAGCAGTGGCTGCGCAAGGGCGGCTCGATGGCCAGCAGAAATGCATGGCGGGCCAGCTACCTCTCTGCCTTCGCACAGCAGGTGGGCGACACTGGCAGTTGCTGTGTGACACAATATGGTTTGTACCTCTTGTCATCGTAAGTGGTGGCCCTCCTAAGCGAACGCTGCTGTAAGTGTATCAGTTACATGAACGCGTTCAGCACCACGATCATCTCCAGATCACTTGCATCAAACTCAGAGTCCGAAAAGTCAAAGTCTGATTCAGTGATAATATAGAAAACGTCCATGGAGTATTTTACTTTGCACATTTGCTTTAGTCTCACCAGATGCTGATGCCATTTGAGGCCGTTTTGCTCTTCGCTACTCCTGCACGCACAGGGAATCAAGATCAAATCAACAAAGCTACGTAACTTTCCTTCAAGCAAAGAGAGTCGAATCTAAAGAGTAAGGGCGAGTTTTGTCTCAGTTTACAGCCGATTACTGTCCTCTACCCATGAATTTTGACAAAAGTCAACATTAGCCCTGGAAGAGTTAAAAAAAAACATTGTAAAGCTCATTTGTTCAGGAAGGCATTTCATTTAACCGGACATTCTGAACCTTTAAGCAGGTCATCCTCTCTGTCCAGGATGATTTGTGTTACTTGTTCAGAAATTTCATGTAGTATTTCATATCTGTGCGCTTTATTAGGTTTTATTTTCTTTTATTACATTTTAATGCATTGTATATCATGTACTTATCTATGTTTAGTGTTTTATGTGGATGCTATTAGTTTCATGTTATATACAGTATGTCCTGTTCTTTTGTGAAGCATTTTGAGAATGGGAAAGTTGCTATATAAATAGAATGTACAATAATAATCATTATCATCATTAATTGTACACCTCTTTCAGACTACACTTTGCAAAAAAAATGCATTACATATATCACAGAAATACGTTGATACCATGAGAAATGTCATGATAACCAATGAATTAACTGTTACCTGGTGGGATTCCTGAACTATGAATGATGGGAAGGTGCGTTTTTAGTTTAAATGCTTGTGGTTATGCACAACGATTTCCAGAAATGGTTTATTTAACAATATTTAGCCAAAACTACATACGTTTGGGAAGTTTTGAGAATATGATTGGATATCACAAATAATTTAGGATTTTTTTCATGGACGTTTTGCCATGCTTTGCTCTTGTTCAAGTTGGATCACATTCAAACCTACTGTATGAGGAATTGTGTTACTTCTATTAAATCAATCAAAAAAAATTTCTAATCAAAATTTTGTCCTGACCATTGCTATAAACAACATGGGCTGACTAACAAAAAAAATAATGCTTTTTGGTGAAGTGTTACTTTAATGAAGGACAAGGTGACTAGATAGATAGATAGATAGATAGATAGATAGATAGATAGATAGATAGATAGATAGATAGATAGATAGATAGGATAGATAGGATAGATAGGATAGATAGGATAGATAGGATAGATAGGATAGATAAACTTTATTAATCCCAAGGGGAAATTCACATACTCCAGCAACAGCATACTGATACAAAAAACAATATTAAATTAAACAGTAATAAAAATGCAGGTACAAACACACAATAACTTTGAATAATCTTAATGTTTTGGGTGGAATTGAAGAGTCGCATAGTTTGGGGGAGGAACGATCTCCTCAGTCTGTCAGTGGAGCAGGACAGTGACAGCAGTCTATCGCTGAAGCTGCTCCTCTGTCTGGAGATGACACTGTTTAGTAAATGCAGTGGATTCTCCATAATTGATAGGAGCCTGCTGAGCGCCCGTCGCTCTGCCACGGATGTCAAACTGTCCAGCTCCATGCCTACAATAGAGCCTGCTTTCCTCACCAGTTTGTCCAGGCGTGCGGCGTCCTTCTTCTTAATGCGGCCTCCCAAGCACACCACCGCGTAGAAGAGGGCGCTCGCCACAACCGTCTGATAGAACATCTGCAGCATCTTATTGCAGATGTTGAAGGACGCCAGTCTTCTAAGGAAGTATAACCAGCTCTGTCCTCTCTTGCACAGAGAATCAGTATTGGCAGTCCAGTCCAATTTGTCATCCAGCTGCACTCCCAGGTATTTATAGGTCTGCACCCTCTGCACACAGTCTCCTCTGATAATCACAGGGTCCAGGAGGGGCCTGGGTCTCCTAAAATCCACCACCAGTTCCTTGGTTTTGCTGGTGTTCAGGTGTAAGTGGTTTGAGTCGCACCATTTAACAAAGTCCTTTATGAGGTTCCTATACTCCTCCTCCTGCCCACTCCTGATGCAGCCCACAATAGCAGTGTTGTCAGCGAACTTTTGCACGTGGCAGGACTCCGAGTTGTATTGGAAGTCGATGTATATAGGCTGAACAGGACCGGAGAAAGTACAGTCCCCCTGCGGTGCTCCTGTGCTGCTGACCACAATGTTAGACCTGCAGTTCCCGAGATGCACATACTGAGGTCTGTTTGTAAGATAGTCCACGATCCATGCCACCAGGTATGAATCTACTCCCATCTCTGTCAGCTTGTCCCTAAGGAGCAGAGGTTAGATGGTGTTGAAGGCGCTAGAGAAGTCCAGAAACATAATTCTTACAGCACCACTGCCTCTGTCCAAGTGGGAGAGGGATCGGTGTAGCATATAGATGATGGCATCCTCCGCTCCCACCTTCTCCTGGTATGCGAACTGCAGAGGGTCGAGGGCGTGGCGGACCGGTGGCCTCAGGTGGTGAAGCAGCAGCCGCTCCATGGTCCTTCATCACATGTGACGTCAGAGCGACAGGCTCAGGTTGAAGATGTGCTGTAGAGGACTCCCCAGCTCCAGCGCACAGGCCTTCAGCAGTCGTGACGATACTCCATCTGGACCCGCTAATTTGCTGGCACGAAGTTTCCTCAGTTCTCTGCTCACCTGCGCTGCTGTAATTGTGGGTGGGGATGTCTCTCCTATGCTGGAATGAGCAGAAGAATGTGTGGAGCTTGCAGTACTCTGAGGTGAGAGTGGGTTAGGGTGGTCAAACCTGTTAAAAAAGTTGCTCATTTGGTTTGCTCTCTTCGAGCTGCAGCCAGTGATGATCTTCATCCCATCCCACACTTCCTTCATGCTGTATGATGAACACCTACTAGCAAACACTGCATCTATAACTGGAAGGAAACGTTCCAGTTTTATCAGAGGCTACCTCCTCTAAGAGTAGGGGGTGATACAATCACTGGTTTCATGCTACTTACTCCAACTGGCTGACTCATTTTTTTTTCTTTAACCTTTTATTGTTGTTTCTTTTTTTTTCAGTAAGATCATGCATAACTAGATGTACAGATGCCTTATGTTCTATATTTAATTTTCATAATTAATCTGCAGACCTTACGTGTTCATTTTTTATTAATAAAATGAAATTCTTTAGGCTTATTTTTCACTTACCACAAAATGTAATAAGTAAAAAAAATCTCTTAAAATATATAGTTTGTTTTAACTAATAAAATATGTACTCAAAATATTTTTCCACAATACACTTGGGATAAAAGAAAATAAAATGCTTGTCATAATAACAAGTCACAATTGTAATATAATTATAGTAAGATGTATATCAAGAAGATACAAAATTAACATGCTTAACAAATTTACCTATAAAAAGGCAAATTTGGGTCTTAAGCTAATAATCATTTTGTTTACTAAGCAATAAGGGAAGATAATTTTTTTGTCTATTCTTTTTCAATTTAAATATGTGAGGTGAAGTACACACTTATCCACACTCAAGACAAGAAGTGTGTGTTTTAATTAAAAGAAAAAAATGAAAATTTCTGATCTCAGTTTCAATTTTAATTTCTGCCAAAGAGACATCTCTCTTTTCTTCTGATTGATGTTCAGCTGGAAAAAACATATGTCTGCAGTTCCTCTCCCTCATACAGAGGATGATTCTTTTTTCTCAGTTTATTATTTCACTTTCTTTAATGTAACAGTTATTATTATGGTATGTAATCTCTTCTAAAATCTGCCAGGCAATTATCTGTTTAAAGGAAGTTCCAGCAGCAATAAGAAACGCACTTCCTCAGCTACTGTAATACTTTGTGTAAAGGAGCATTAAAACTAAATTACCATAAAACTTAGAAAAGCAAATTGCAGGAAAAAAATTGTTTCTTGGGAATTGGCAATTTACCAATCACCGACTGAGTCATTTGTAGTGAAGAATCAGCTGATTTAGATCAGTGGCCGATTGACTGGAGTATCTCTATCCAGGTCCATGTCCCTCTTCTTTCTGCTTGGAGTAGGAAGCTGACTTTCATCCAAGGCTGTGCATTAGAACAATGGCGAGAGGACTGTAATAGCACTCTAGAATTCCATTAAATAAAACACTAATTGAAAAAGCTTGTAAAATTCAAGAAAGTTCAGAAAACCAGTAAAATGAACTAACAGCAGCAGGTGTTATATGTAAAATATATAAGATGTTATTGTATTTATATAACCCTGGTGTTTCTTAAAAAGAGTATGCTTCTGTCATAATGGCCAGGAACCCCCCACCCATGAAGGAAGGTAAAGAAAGTACATTTCAAGTCATATTGAATTGTTCAATTGATTATTGATACTGCCAAAATAAAAACTTAAAAATCATTAATTGACTGACTACCATCAATCAATCCATTCTTCTTGCTGCAAATCTTTCTACACCGATACCATGCAAGACACCTCTTTTTTATTTATTTTCTAAAATCCAGCTTATTCTTGTTCATAGTATGAATAACATGATCCAAGCAAAGTCTGTTCAGTCTGTGTATTAACCAAGGAAGTTGAGGTCTATTTGGACATTTACCCTTTCTTATAGAGATATGCCAAATTTAAACATGAGATCAGTCAATTCTCCAATCTATCCAGTTTGCAATTTTCTGTATATGCAAAGTTAAGAAATTATTTGAACCTTTATATCAGTAATTCCCAGTAGGACAATTTTGAGATATCTGAGGCAGAGAATCCAATCTGTTCAGATAAGATATTCATTTGACAAAAATCGCCATCTGCAAGAAGAAGTCTATAGAGTCTGCAATTGCATCTTAAGTTAAGAGTATACTGTTATGAGCTCCTAGATAAGTAGGGCATGAAATACATATTCATTTATTACCCTCCAGATTCTTTATTTTACCTGTTGCATTTATTATAAATATGACTTGAACATGAATTTGCAATTTTTTTAAGCAAGGACTATTCAAAATTGAACAGGCTGTATCTTGATGGACACCTTTCAGATACCTGAATGAAAAGCGGTGCAGCTGCAAAATTATTACTGATTACAACACGCCCACAGATATTTGTTTCTTCTTTTGTGAACCTAAAGCCAAAGCGTTAAGTATCTGCAAACAATAAACCAATGGAAGATTGATTATAAAAAACTTAGAATACATATTTTACTGAACATTTTATTATAGGTTTTCTTTCTGCTATGTATATATTCCTGGCAGAGCCATTCACAGCTTAATTCCTGTTATTTTGAAATTCTTTAAAGGGAGGACTGTGCAGATGGGACTCCAACAATTCATTTCTTCCTCTTAGAATAAATAAAGGTGTATTCAGTAAATTGGATGGGAGCAAGAGACTACAAGTCCAGGGGACTTTGCAGACTCTTGCAACTTTTGTGTTAGAGAAGTCTCTTTAAGACAGCAGTCAATGTAGACTTTACAAGTGAGGGATATTATTAAGATAAGTTTATTACAAAAAATTACCCACCAAACTATAAAAAGACATCTACACTTGAGTAATAAATCAGAATAATAAAATGGAAGGCAGATGTATTTTACTACATTCTTTTAATTGGTAAAACAGAAGGTTTACATTTTTTAAGTTAACCAAAGACTCAAACATCTTTAAATGATACTATTATTATGCAACATATGAAATATTACAAGCAAACACTCTGTGGGTTATGATCTAGTCTGTTATTTATTGTGTTATATCACTTTATTGGCTCTACTGTCAATGTCGGTGAATAAAACTTTAAACTGTTTAAAATTCAATTGCATTTACAAGTAAAATTAGTCTCCGATAATTTTTTTAACACTGCATAAAATTTACATTAAGTAGGCAATAAGAATAAAGACAATTACAACTTAAATTTCAGAAGAGGCCACAAAGGCAATGCAAAATTATTTGGAACTTGAAAAATCATGCATTATTGGCATTTTAGTCCAGTCACTGTCTTACAAGAAAAGCCCGATTCATATTTCTGGTTAGACAGGACTTGTTATCATCACTGAAATGGAGTGACTACAAAACAATGAAAACGAGTGGAATTTTCCGTTTGAAATATGGGCTCCTCTATAGAGCCTATCTTTCAATTAAAGAAGTTGGTTGATACATTAACTCTTATCCCTACAACCCTGCCATATGCCATAGAGATTTGAACATTTTGCACATAATATACTAGCAAAATCATTTGTAGTATGTCAAATTAATCGCACACTATAGTTGGGCAAATTGCAAAACTCCCAGGTCAATCAATCATCTCTTTTCACATTGCCAATTAAGAAGGTTTTTGACAGAAGTAAAACTATTCTGCAATTTTCAATTTGTCCACAGGATGTCCTCATTGTTAATAGCCTTGCACTGCAACATGGTATAAAAGTACTTTGTTTAATATACAAAAGCACAGATGAAGAAATCAACCTTGCAATTATTTGGCTTCAGATCAAATGAGTGTGGTGAGCCAAAAGATTTAGTCAAAGTTATTTGACAACTAAGAAGGGAAACTTGTTGCAAGAGATTCACAAACAATGACCTTGCATAGATATTTGCAAATACACACTCCATAGGACACAACACAAATTTAGTCAAAGCAATTAGCACAAGCAAGAAGTTGGACTACCTATGCAACCTCTGTAGGGTCCAGGTATCGCCTCATGCTACCAGTAGTGACACTGACTGAAACAGCACAGTGCAGGTGTGCAGTGCAGTGCTACTCTTTCTTCTGTTGTAAGGCATCCTCAGTCTTTTTCTTTAGTTATTTCAGGAGCAGTCCCCTAAGCTTATAATGTAAGCTTGTGACTCTAAACAGAGGTCAGGTGGTTAAAAATTTAAGTGAATATCACAGCAGTACGTGCCACCTCAAGTAAAGTCCTGGTAGACCACACACACATATATATTACATGATGATTTTTTTTTTTTTCTTAATTGTTGGGAGTGAACGATTAGGGCACATATACTAAAATTGCAAAGAAGGCATTGATGCATTAAAATTGTTAATATTGGAGAAAAAAAATTAATCAATTTTTGGGATAATTAACTTCCATTATAAGATAGGAAGCTAATATCTTTTCCTGTAACAACCAACCCCAAAATGAACAGCAATTAATCAGTATGTACAAATGTAGAGTCTCTCATACGGCGACAATTTAAAGTTGCATATTAACATAATTCTCACATGTAGAACATGAAACCAGAGTGCCTGGCATAGGGAAAACATGCAAATTGCACACAGTCAGTCACTGTCCCCAGGGTGGTTAGGTAACAGAAAAGGGTGTGGATTTATTTCTGTATTCCTCACTCATAGCCCTGGCTATAATCCTAGAAATTTGCCTGTTCATTTCTGTGGTGCATAAATGTGGTTATGATGAGTGACCAGAAGTATGAAAAGTTGTTCTGCACGTACAACGACAAGTAGGAACTTACAAGATAATGACAATCTCTTCTGATACCTGGCAGCATATTTTAATGTACTGACAGTACAGTCTTTACACTGTGGTGCACTCACCTTAATAAACACCTGATTTTTTCTTCACACTAAGCATTGTTAATTCTTTTCTAGGGAGCATCATGGAGTTTATAGTGCTTTCTGGCTCACACCTCCAAAAAGCTCGGTTCACATCCCTGCTCAGCCACTATCTAGGTGAAGTTTTCGTATTCTCTCCATGTCTGTGCATTTTTTTGTTAGATACTCCAGTTTATGCGTATATTACAAGTACTGGCAGGTTTAGATTGACTTCTCTTACCTTGCAGGAGTGATTATGTGCACATGTATTCTGACACTGGTAAACTGTTTAGAGTTGATATCTAAATATATCCTCCATGGCCTGAATTGGAATAATGATTCATATCCAGATTAACGTTTCATTTCTAACACAGGAATCCAATACATTCAAAGAAACCACACCTCACTAAACACACCCAGCAGCTGCACAACCCTCTTTAGCTTTTAGGAATATAGTTATTAAACCTCGGTTGATGCAGTAAACTGGGTTGTACTTGAAATTTCCCTAGCAACAAGAACCTTAAAAGGACATTACCAGTTATTTCCCTTTTTTCTAAAACAACTGTAGCCACTTATGTAAAAGGCGTTCCGTCAGCAAGACATTGCAATATTTCAAAATTGTTTGTGTATGTTGCAATAAAACCAGAAATCAATCAAAAGCAATAATGGTATTTTTACATACTCAAGGGTCTTTTCTCTTTCATTAGTAAAATATGCAATTTTCACACAAATATGCAGAGGCAAGCAGCATGTCACATATACTGAAACTGTTTTTATCAAAGATTCTACCTGTGTCAAGACACACATTTCATCTCTCTATGCACCAAAGCTAAAAGAAAATGTCGGAATTTAGTTGTATCTGGCCCCTTACCAAGATTATATAGAGGGGATGTGATTTATAGCAGATTGTATTCCCTTCACTGCTGGCTAGAAACCTGGTGTGCAAATAAAAGCATAGTGTTTGTGAACAATTGGGATGATTTTTGGGAAAGGCCTGAATTTTTCAAAAGAGATGGTCTTCATCCTAACTGGAGGGGATCTTATGTATTATCCCAAAATATGGCAGAAACACTGCCTGGTTGACTGATTAGAGCACCATCCTGGCCGCAGTCATGTGATCTTAAATCACAGGCTGTTCTTTATCCCACCTGTTACTATCCTTAAGCTGTTACCCATAATCCCTGTTGTGGGGCATCCAGTAAATTTAGTCTCGATGCAAATCTTAAATTACTTGATAACCAAAAAATAAGGTGTATAATTAGACCAAGGGATAAAACCAGACCCTCCATCAGGAGCATCTGTAATAGAAATTTACTTCAAATTAAAACAAAAAATATATTACCAGTTCAGAAAGAAGCATGCAGTTTAAATGCTGCTTATTCAACATTCATTCTCTTGGCAGTAAAGCTGTTTTGGTAAATAATATTATATTAAGTACAAAATCTGATCTGTGTCTTCTCACTGAAACCTGGCTTAGTAAATGTGATACTGTTCCCCTAGCTGAGGCATCACCAGATGGATACTCATTCCTTCATAAGTCTAGAGATTCTGGTCAAGAAGGAGGCCTTGGAATAATTCATTGTAACAAAATGTGAATCACGTCTAAAAATTTAGGCAACTTTACATCCTTTGAGGCATTCATTTTAAATATTAAAACAGATTCCAACACAGTTATAGTGCTAGTCTATAGACCACCAGGACCATATTAATTGTTCATGACTGAATTTAGCAGCCTTTTATCTGATTTGGCACTGATTTTGACACTTATAGCAAATGTTTTACTTATTTGTTAAATTCAGTAGGATTTTGTCAGATTGTCAAAGGTCCAACTCACAATCATAACCACACATTAGATTTAATTATAACTTACAAACTTGAAATTCAAAATTTAAATATTACTCCATTAAATTAAGTTATTTCCGATCACTACTTAATTACATTTGATTTAGTCCTGCCCTTGCCAATGCACTCACAGATTAAAACAAAGGCAGTGCGACATCTAGAATGTAATTCTGCTTCAAAATTTATAGATACTTTGAGTAAGTCGAATGTAAACGTGGAAAACAATTTAGATCGTCTAACATCACATTATAATGTGACCTTGAGAGATGCTCTGGACGCAGTGGCTCCCCTTAAAACAAAAGTGATTAAAGCACATAGAAACTCTCCCTGGTTTAACAAAAACACTCGAGCTCTTAAATTAGAGTGTCAGAAACTGGAGCGCAGATGGAGAACAACAAAGCTACATGTCTTTCAAATTGCATGGACAGAGAGTGTTAAAAATATAAAAAAGCTCTCTTTAAAGCTCGCTCAGAATACTATTCTACAATAATAGATAGCAATAATAAAAATCCTCAGGTACTGTTTAGAGCAGTTGCTAAATTAACAAATGGGAATTCAGATCTATAGTGCAAAATACCAACAGATATTAGCAGTACAGACTTTATGAACTTCTTCAATGGAAAAATTAAAAATACAGTAATCCCTCCTCCATCGCGGGGGTTGCGTTCCAGAGCCACCCGCGAAATAAGAAAATCCGCGAAGTAGAAACCATATGTTTATATGGTTATTTTTATATTGTCATGCTTGGGTCACAGATTTGCGCAGAAACACAGGAGGTTGTAGAGAGACAGGAACGTTATTCAAACACTGCAAACAAACATTTGTCTCTTTTTCAAAAGTTTAAACTGTGCTCCATGACAAGACAGAGATCACAGTTTCGTCTCACAATTAAAAGAATGCAAACATATCTTCCTCTTCAAAGGAATGCCTGTCAGGAGCAGATCATGTCACAGAGATAGAGACAAAAGCAAACAAATCAATAGGGCTGTTTGCCTTTTAAGTATGCGAAGCACCGCGGCACAAAGCTGTTGAAGGCGGCAGCTCACACCCCCTCCGTCAGGAGCAGACAAAGAGAGAGAGAGAGTTTGTTTTTCAAGCAAAAATCAATACGTGCCCTTCGAGCTTTTAAGTATGCGAAGCACCGTGCAGCATGTCCTTCAGGAAGCAGCTGCACACAGTGCAACGTCCCTATCATCTAGGTGTGCGAACAGCCCCCCTGCTCACACCCCCCTACGTCAGCGCAAGGAGAGAGAGAAAGTAAGTTGGGTAGCTTCTCAGCCATCTGCCAATAGCGTCCCTTGTATGAAATCAACTGGGCAAACCAACTGAGGAAGCATGTACCAGAAATTAAAAGACCCATTGTCCGCAGAAACCCGCGAAGCAGCGAAAAATCCGCGATATATATTTAAATATGCTTACATATAAAATCCGCGATGGAGTGAAGCCGCGAAAGGCGAAGCGCGATATAGCGAGGGATCACTGTATAAGATCCCAGATCTCAGCATCACAGTACAAACTGCATACTAGCTTAGCTGACCCTGCCTCACATTGCATTCAGCACTTTAGTAACTATAATCCTGTAACTGAGCAGGAAGTCTTAACTTCAATTTCTAAAATGAAACCCACTGCTTGTTCCCTAGATCCAGTGCCAACAAAACTAGTAAAAAGTGCAATGGATGTTCTTGCAGAGCATATTCTAAACATTATCAATAGTTCATTATTGCATGGCACAGTACCTGATGCACTAAAAGTGTCAGTCATTAAACCATTACTTAAAAAGTCAGACTTAGACCCACACATACTAAATAATTATAGGCCTATTTGAAATTTACCCTTTCTCTCTAAAATACTAGAAAAAGTAGTCACCAATCAGCTTCGGTCACACCGTACGCATTACAATTTATTTCAGAAATTCCAGTCAGGTTTCCGCACTGGTCATAGTACAGAAACGGCACTAGCACGGGTTGTAAATGACATTCTGATATCCTTTCCACTGTAATTATGTTGTTAGACTTAAGCGCTGCATTTGACACCATTGATCATTCTATTTTACTGCACAGGCTAGAAAATAATGTTGGCCTTATAGGTAATGTGCTCGCTTGGTTTAGTTCTTATTTATCAAATCGATTCCAATGTGTACAGAAATGTGCTGACAGTACTCCATCATTATACACAGAAATGAGATATGGTGTCCCGCAGGGCTCAGTACTGGGACCGTTACTGTTTTCACTTTACATGCTTCCACTGGGATCTATCATTAGGAAACATAATGTTAATTTTCACTCGTATGCAGATGACACCCAGTTATACCTTTCATTTAAATCAAATGAAGTTTCTCCAATGTATTTAATTAGTTGTGTTAATGAATTAAAGGAGTGGATGGATGAGAACTACTTGTCTTTAAACACAGATAAAACAGAGATGTTAATTGTTGGAGGGAATGACACTGATCACAACAATATTTTGTCATCATTTAACTCAGTTGGAATCACCATTAATTTTACTGAATCAGCCTGCAATCTAGGAGTTATCTTTGACTCTAGCATGTCATTTAAAGCGCATATTACAAAGTTGTCCAAATCATGTTTCTACCATCTTAAAAATGTTGGGAAATTAAGGTGCTTTCTAAATAAACAGGATTGTGAGAAATTAATTCATGCATTTATTTCTAGTAGGATTGACTACTGCAATGTGGTGTTCACTGGATGTTCAAACTGTTCTTTATTAAGCCTCCAGTTAATCCAAAATGCTGCTGCAAGAATTATTACAAGAACAAGAAAATATGAACACATAACTCCAGTTCTTAAATCCTTACACAGTCTCCCGGTTAAGTTTAGGGCAGATTTCAAAATCCTCCTTTTAACATATAAAGCATTAAATAGCCAAGGTCCGGCTTACTTGTCTGAACTTATCATGACTCACAAACCAGAGCGCACATTAAGATCTCAAGATGCTGGTCTGCTTATGATTCAAAGGATTAATAAAATAACAGTGGGAGGTCGAGCTTTTAGTTACAGGGCCCCTAAACTGTGGAATAGTCTGCCTGCTACTATAAGAGATGCCCCTTCGGTCTCAGCTTTTAAATCCCAACTGAAGACTCACTACTTCAGTTTAGCATATCCTGACTAGAGCTGCTGATTAACTGTACAGACTGCATCTCTGTTGTTAGTCATTAGCACTAAAACATAAGTAACATGATAGTTATAATTTGTTACTAACCCTCACCTATTCTGTTTCTCTTCTTGGTACTCAAATGTGGCACTTGGTGCCACAGCCCACCTGCCAAGTTGTTTTGCCTGCCTAAGGTAAAGTCATCCCTGATGGAGGATCACAGGAATCGTGGGGTAGAGGGGTCCTTTCATCGGATTGGCTGGCCGAGCACTGGCCAAATGGAGGAGGCAGCTTGATGGCTGAGGTCTCCAGGACTCTAAAAAAAATCCAAATCATATTATGTGATATCATCTACTGTTAAATTCTGCTCCATACTTGTAAAATTTGTATTTTTATAGCATATTGAGGATTTGTTCTGTTCTGTGTATTGTATTGACCCCCTTCTTTTTGACACCCACTGCACACCCAACCTACCTGGAAAGGGGTCTCTTTTTGAACTGCCTTTCCCAAGGTTTCTTCCATTTTTTCCCTACAAGGGTTTTTTTTTTTTGGGGAGTTTTTCCTTGTCTTCTTAGAGAGTCAAGGCTGGGGGGCCGTCGAGAGGCAGGGCCTGTTAACGCCCATTGCGGCACTTCTTGTGTGATTTTGGGCTATACAAAAATAAATTGTATTGTATAATAGAGTGAAAGGCTCATTACCATTGGATAGCTAAGGTTCAGCATTCCAATAATGTATAGTTATCTATGATTGGTCATTTATACTACTTGTCACAGCTATACATAAAATTCAAGAAATAAATTCTTGTGTGACTGCTCATCTTTACACACCATTATGTACAAGCTTCTGTAAGAGTGCATGGGGATAGTTTGTTTGTTGTGCAGTAAGATTCAAAGTTTGTACTAGGGACATGTCTTAGAAAAATTACAAAATGCTATAAACCTTGAGTTAAATTCTGATGACAGTTTTGACTCTAATCAGAATGACGCATTGGCTGAAGGCCTTGATGCTATGCTTTACATGCAAGTACTGCATATAGTACAACTCTGAAGCGTCATGGCATGTAATTTTTTCAGTTCAAGTGTCATGGATTCAATTATCATATCCAGATGCTGTCTGTTGCAAGTTCTCCCTTTGTTACTTTTCTGAGCAGTGTTTTTTTCAATTTCAGCTTAGAGTACCGATAAGGCTTATTATTAGCATACCGGGGAGTACTGTTACGGTGCACTTGTACCTCAAGAACTTTCTTGTGAGAACTCTCCCTTTGAGTGAATGTCACTATATCACGGCTCTTATATCACAAGCACTTGAGAAAAAAAAAAAAAGTCATTTCAGCTACTGAAATGCTGAAGGATTTGAGAGTGGCATGCAATATTTTTGTGCTGCTTCCAGTATCACCTGCTTCACCCTACCCCTAAAAATGCAGACCTGGGCATGACTGCAGTAGGGAAAGAGTGGCCTTTAGAAGTGGGCACTTGGTAAAGAAAGCACAATTAGAAATGTGATAGAGAAATCTTGCAGAGCTCTGTCAATTTCTTTTGGTGTAGGGGAGGGCGAGCAAAATATACCTTGAACAAGTCTAATGTGCTCACAACTCAGTGATGGTCACCAGCGACCCAAAGCGTCTGAGAAACACTGGTCTAGGTATATGTGACTAGCTCTAGGGCCAGGGCTGTTTCCTGCCATACACCCAGAGCTACCAGGAAAGGCATTGTCCCCACACCCATAACTCAGCACTAGAAGAAGTTGATATGAAAATGTATGCATGTAGTATGTTTATTCCTGATGTGAAATGCAGGTAAAAAGTAACAACACACTGAACTTCTATGGGGCAATTGGAACAGAAGGCAGGAGATGTGTAGATTGTAACGCAAAAAAAAAAAAAAAAACTTGTGTAAAATGTAAGGTTTCTCTGTGTCTAGTAGTAAACGAAACTGTTCCAATTACTGGCATGAAAAATAATTTTGGATGTAAAGGTTTGGATGAGTACGTAGTCTGTGTGTGTGTGTGCATACAATGTGAACACCAGAGGGCACTGTTGCTCCTCAAACCCAACAGACAGACACTGAGGACACAAGTTAAAAGCACCAAGATTGGTTTTACAGTAATCCCTCCTCCATCGCGGGGGTTGCGTTCCAGAGCCACCCGCGAAATAAGAAAATCCGCGAAGTAGAAACCATATGTTTATATGGTTATTTTTATATTGTCATGCTTGGGTCACAGATTTGCGCAGAAACACAGGAGGTTGTAGAGAGACAGGAACGTTATTCAAACACTGCAAACAAACATTTGTCTCTTTTTCAAAAGTTTAAACTGTGCTCCATGACAAGACAGAGATGACAGTTCCATCTCACAATTAAAAGAATGCAAACATATCTTCCTTTTCAAAGGAGTGCACGTCAGGAGAGAGAGAACAAAGCAAGCAGTCAAAAAAAAAATCAATAGGGCTGTTTAGCTTTTAAGTATGCGAAGCACCGCCGGTACAAAGCTGTTGAAGGCGGCAGCTCACACCCCCTCCGTCAGGAGCAGACAAAGAGAGAGCCAGAGAAAAATAAAGTCAAAAATCAATACATGCCCTTTGAGCTTTTAAGTATGCGAAGCACCATGCAGCATGTCCTTCAGGAAGCAGCTGCACACAGAAAGTAGCAACGTCCCTATCGTCTAGGTGTGCGAACAGCCCCCCTGCTCACACCCCCCTACGTCAGCGCAAGAGAGAGAGAGAGAGAGAGAAAGTAAGTTGGGTAGCTTCTCAGCCATCTGCCAATAGCGTCCCTTGTATGAAATCAACTGGGCAAACCAACTGAGGAAGCATGTACCAGAAATTAAAAGACCCATTGTCCGCAGAAACCCGCGAAGCAGCGAAAAATCCAAGATATATATTTAAATATGCTTACATATAAAATCCGCAATGGAGTGAAGCCACGAAAGGCGAAGTGCGATATAGCGAGGGATCACTGTATTCTTTCTTTAAATCGTCAGAGTGCTCTCCACCAACACAGCCACCAATAAATAAACAACAATGCCCACAATTATTCTCTTTTTCTCTTTCTTTTCTCCTCCACACCTCCCAGCACGCTTTGTCCACCTTCCACCCATTTCTGGCTCGCTGAGTGGGTTTAAGGTGATTCTTTTTATATTGGCTCACGTGGCCTGCCAGTACTTCCATAGCACCCCTTGGCAGCACCCATGGCACCCAACAGGGCTGAGATACAGAACTGCAAGTCCCATGGTGTCCTGTGAGAATCTGGGACACCGCCATAAATCAGGGGAGCTACCCTCTAGCGTCTCGGGGAAGGCAGTGCCCTAAAAAGCTGCCTTCCCCCATCCTTCCATATCCACTGGCCGTCTCTTACAATATATATTTTTTTCAGAAAAAAAATATAACTGCAACTAGTGCTGGGTGATAGAACAATTTCAATTTTTGATTGGGGAAAAAAAAAACTATAATTATGATAAATGTAGCCTATAAAAATCGATAAAACTTTTTCCTATAATATTTTTTAAATACATTGTGTTTTGATGGATAATGCCCGTGGCCTAATCATGCAGCATGTAGGCTTGGAGAAATGCCAGCACAACAGCCAATCATGATGCAATTTGCAAATTTGCCCATCCCCACAAAGAAGCTATGTTGTAAACATTAGCAACATGATCAGGTGTTTGGGAAATATGTCATGCAGCGAGGACATCCTGGTAAGCAAAGCAGAGGAGGAAAATCTGTTAACTGCTCGGAAAGAAATAGAACCAAAGAAAGGGCACACGTCATCAAAAGTTTGGAAGTGGTTCGGCTACATCAAATCAGACCAAGCTCAAATAAAGCAAGTATGCAAGATATGACACCGACAGAGCCCAACAAAGACAAATACAACAAACCTATTCCACCATTTTAAAAAATACCATCCAGTTGAATATGGTGAATGTCAAAAAAGAACCCTCGACTGATGCAGCTAGCAAGACTGTGAGCAGCAGTGCTGTTCCTAAACAGCAGACGATTATTTGCCACTATGAACCTATATATCAAAAATCAAAGAGGCATCAGGACATCACAAACGCGAACATGATGCCTGGGAGTGCTGTTGAAAAGAAGTCTTCAGGAAACTTTTGAAAATGATCAACTCAAGATTTAACCTTTCTAGCCAAAAACATTTTTCTCAGATGGTGCTTCGGCAGCTTTACGATGAATGTCTGGCGAAGGTAGAGGCTGCATTAAAAGATGCAAGATACTTTGCCACTGTGACATAGACTTGTGGTTGAGTCAGACATTGGAGTCTTGAGTAAGGCTTACTGTTCACTACATTGTCACAGAATGGAATTTACAGAGCAAATGGCTACAAACGGCATATTTTACTACGGATCACACGGCAGTAACTATTGCAATGGCACTAGAAGACACCTTGTCATCCTGTGGGCTTAGAGAGGACCACCAGGTGTTTATTGCTACGGACATCGGTGCAAATACTGTCAAGGCTGTGTTGCTGAAATATTAGTCTCTCGTTCAGTGCTTCTGACATAGATTGCACTTAGCAATTGGTAAGTAAACATTATTAGTGAATTCATTTACCATTTTAAATGTTTTGCATTTTGTTGCTTAAATTAAATTTTCAATACTAGCATTGCAATATAAGTGAATTGCTTCTACTACTAGACTAATTGTTAATTAACAACACATGAATATAGTTTTTTTTTTTTTGTTTGTTTTTTTTTTATATATAAATTGCTGTGTAGGCAGCTAGAAGAGATGGCAGAACTGAAAGAGTGATAGGATTTTAGAAAAAGCAGAAACATCTGGCTGAAGCTCAAAAGGAGTTTAATTTGCCCAAACATAAACATTAGAACAAAGGTAGATATTTATTGCAGCTAGTAATGCATATTTGCTTTGCATTGTTATGTTTGCAATTTATCATATTTGCACTGTTAAACTGTTTTGCACACTGGTTTTCTACATTGATAAGTTGCCATGTTACTGTAAGTCAATCATTCTGAAAAATTGCTAAAATGTACAGTTTATGAGCCACTTCTCAAAAATATATTTTACCTGCTTATTAATATATTTTTTATTTTAACTTGTTTATTCAGATATAGAAGTATAGATAACTCCTTAAAAAGTAATATGAAACTATACTGCGATAAGTATGTAGTCATGTAATGTAAAATGCAGTTTTTTGGAGAGAAATGCCAAAATTGCCACCACTTTGTGCTTTACTTAGTTGATATTGGTGTAAGCAAAGTTTTTTGTTAACCATGTAAACACTTTCTTTTATAAACCTAGAGTGTTATATTTAGGGATGCTCCAATCAGTTTTTTTGGGGCTGATACCAATTACCAATTTCATGTTTCTGAATTGCCCAATTCCAGTTTTTTTGAAAAACATTTTGCTCTAAGCACCCATCTAATAAGACACAAGCCTTATGTTCTATGGTAAAGTGTTTATAATTTAATTATAACATTACCGACCACAGGTGTTACTTGTTCAATTTTTATTGACAAAATGGAATTCTGTAGTCTTAGTTTTCAATGACCATAAAATTACTAAAATAAATAAAATTACCTTAAAATACGTGCTTTTTAATTAATAAATTATCTACAGAAAATAGATATCCTTGATACATATGGCATAAAAAAAATAAATGCTTCTCATAATTTCAAGCTCTCAAGATTGTTTAATTTTATTCTATAATGTACTAATCTCAAATACTCAATTTAAAATAAAATAAGTACTTTTCACAATTTGTCTAACAAATATTACATATATTTATTTACATTCATACATGCTTGAAACAGGAACAGCACGATTATTTATTGCAGCGGGAGCTACCACTCTCCAACAGCAAGCAGGCAGGGTCAGGCCCAGGTCAGTGGCCAAGTTATACTGTTCCCTGCATTTAGAATGTTCCTTGTGTCACCCATTATTTGAGCTTGCAGCGCAACCATGATCGGCTTGTAGTTGCTTCCATGGCACTATGCTGCTGTGCTGCGAACCTGTGAAGCAGAGAAGCAGCCCTCCACAGACATGCAATCGCGCTTCGGTGTGTCGTCCCACTTTGGTTGGGGTTCCCAAAAGAGTTCAGAAACCTCACTATATCTTTATATATAACACCGTGTCTGTTCATTTGTCTGTCCAGGATTTTAAATCAACTGTAGCTCGCAAACCGTTTGACCTATTGACCTGAAATTTGGTTCAAATATACTATGTGACCTCTACTGTCCGTAGACCTCTACGGACCTCCAAGGTTATTCCTCTTTTTATTTTGTTGTAAAATCAACTCTTGGCAGCAGCCCAGCCAGCAGGGTGCCGTTCTCATTCCTACCACCTTTGCTGTCACTTCCCCTACCTCTTCATATCTTAAGTCATTCTTGAAGCAGATTGAAGACTTAAGTGCCAGCTTAAGTGAAAAATGAAAAGTAATTGCAACACAAACACTGACTTAATCAGTTTTAACATGTAAAGATGCAGACGAAAGAAGAGAAGAAGCGGGCCGCTAGGGTGGCGAAAAGAAGAGCTGCTCAGGAAACAGCAAGCGCATCAACCTCTAAGCAAACGAGTGATAAAACTCAAGTCAAGTGTATTCACTGCACGTTATCATGCAGTGTGCCGTTACTGGTGTGTGTGTGTGTATATATATATATATATATATATATATATATATATATATTAGTGTAAGAAAAGGTGCTATATTGCACCTGACCCGACACAGATTGACATGGAGGCTTGTGTAAAACAAATAAACTATTTATTTTTCTTCAGCTGGAGGGCATGTCTTCCCCGTAATCCCTCCAGCCACAACACAGTCCCAAACACAGTACACTAAGCACCACTAACTCACTCCTTCTTCTTCTTCTTCCACCACCACTCCTCCGCAAGCTTTGTCCTCCTCCTCCCAACTCTGGCCGCTGAGTGGTGGTCGCTGACTCCCTTTATTGTTCACCCGGAAGTGCTCCAGGTGTTTGATCGCAGAGTTCCAGCTGCACTTCCGGGCGTGACAAATATGCCACCCACGCGGGCTCAGGAGTCCCATGGAGCCCTGTGGGAATCCGAGGCACCGATCCAACCCGCGGGGGCGGCCATCTAGCATCCGGGTGGGGATATTGCACTGTCCAGGGCTGATCCCCTTGAATATAGTGTGCAGCCGGACACCGGCCGCCTGCCACAATAATATATATATTATATACACATATACACACACACACACAGTGCATCTGGAAAGTATTCACAGTGCATCACTTTTTCCACATTTTGTTATGTTACAGCCTTATTCCAAAATGGATTAAATTCATTTTTTTCCTCAGAATTCTACACACAACACCCCATAATAACAACGTGAAAAAAGTTTGAGATTTTTGCAAATTTATTAAAAATAAAAAAATTGAGAAAGCACATGTACATAAGTATTCATAGCCTTTGCTCAATAATTTGTCGATGCACCTTTGGCAGCAATTACAGCCGCAAGTCTTTTTGAATATGATGCCACAAGCTTGGCACACCTATCCTTGGCCAGTTTTGCCCATTCCTCTTTGCAGCACCTCTCAAGCTCCATCAGGTTGGATGCTAAACACAATCTAGTTTGCTGTCCAAATTCACACAATCAATGTCAGTGACAAAACTAAACTTTGAATTAAAGTAGCTTTTCTTGCTGTTTGTCGAATTGCACGGGACAACACGTCTGATTCACTTTTCTCTGTTTATTACTCCACCCTCTTTAAAGTAAACAAATGATAATGTTCCAGTATTTTCTTCCTGGTAAAGTCTGCCTTACGGCTCTTTGTAGACAGGACGTTTGCAGTAGGGAAAAGAAAAAAAAAAAAAAATATGCTGAACTACCATAATACCTCACGTAAACGAGTATAACAACTAAATCACCATAAAACTTAGTTGGCTTAGATTGAGTCTTTCAAAGTTACAATAGGCCAATTTGGATTAGCAGCTGATTGATCGGAGCATCACTAGACTTACTTCTCTCTAGCCATTTACAGCTCCTTTATTAAATAAGCAGAATAACTGCCATGGTTTTATAATGCCAAACACCCCTTAGGGCAATAAGATGTTAAAGACTGTTGCAGGAAGCCACAACCATTCACAAGAAAAACCAACCCCAGATTTTATGCCAGTTCATTATAGGGCACAGTGACCAAACTCAAAATTCAAACTCAAAACAGGCCAGTTTCAAGTCACCAATTAAACTAACTGCATGGATGTGGACTACAGAAAGAAATCATTGAGTACACAGTGAACACATATAAGATCCAAAAAGGTACAAGCTGGAAATGAACCAGGGACCATGTGCTGCAGTACCAGCCATTGCATGTTACAAGAAAATCATTGTCTACAGTTCAATAAACATCTCCAGCTAAAAACCCTGGACAAAAGACATCTAAAGCTATCTTTATACTGCACTGTTTCTCACTCCTGCTCAACAAAATAAAACTGCCAACCTATACAGTAATGAACTCAGGAGTTCATTCCATAGATTTCATACCTAATGCTCTCTTAGGGTACTTGTAATATAGATATAGGACTATAGTTATCCTTCAAATCTTCACTCCTGAAATGCATGAAGAGAGTGCATCTTGGCCATGTTTATTCCCTGGTTCATTAAGCGTTCAAATTACCTGATCACAACACATGATTTAAATCAATTAAGAACCTTACAGCATTTCAGGGAGCTTTATTCATTCGTTTGTATAGACATCCCACAACTACAATGTCATACTTCATGCAAGCATATTATATCCAGATATCAATTGCAGTTCATCCATCCATCTATCCATCCTCTTCCGCTTATCCGAAGTCGGGTCGCGGGGGGCAGCAGCTTGTGCAGAGATACCCAGACTTCCCTCTCCCCGGCCACTTCTTCTAGCTCTTCCGGGAGAATTCCGAGGCGTTCCCAGGCCAGCCGGGAGACATAGTCCCTCCAGCATGTCCTGGGTCTTCCCCGGGGCCTCCTCCCGATTGGACGTGCCCGGAACACCTCACCAGGGAGGCGTCCAGGAGGCATCCTGATCAGATGCCCAAGCCACCTCATCTGACTCCTCTCGATGCGGAGGAGCAGCGGCTCTACTCTGAGCCCCTCCCGGATGACTGAGCTTCTCACCCTATCTTTAAGGGAGAGCCCAGACACCCTGCGGAGGAAACTCATTTCAGTCGCTTGTATTCGCGATCTCGTTCTTTTGGTCACTACCCATAGCTCATGACCATAGGTGAGGGTAGGAACATAGATGGACTGGTAAATTGAGAGCTTTGCCTTACGGGCTCAGCTCCTTTTTCACCACGACAGACTGATGCAGAGCCCACATCACTGCACCGATCCGCCTGTCGATCTCCATTCTTCCCTCACTCGTGAACAAGACCCTGAGATACTTGAACTCCTCCACTTGGGGCAGGATCTCGTTCCCAACCCTGGAGGCCAATCCACCCTTTTCCGGCTGAGGACCATGGTCTCGGATTTGGAGGTGCTGATTACCATCCCAGCCACTTCACACTCAGCTGCGAACCGATCCAGAGAGAGCTGAAGATCACGGCCTGATGAAGCAAACAGGACAACATCATCTGCAAAAAGCAGTGACCCAATCCTGAGTCCAACAAACCGGACCCCCTCAACACCCTGGCTGCGCCTAGAAATTCTGTCCATAAAAGTTATGAACAGAATCGGTGACAAAGGGCAGCTCTGGCGGAGTCCAACTCTCACTGGAAACGGGTTCGACTTACTGCCGGCAATGCGGACCAAGCTCTGACACCGGTTTGTACAGGGACCGAACAGCCCTTATCAGGGGGTCCGGTACCCCATACTCTCGGAGCACCCCCCACAGGATTCCCCGAGGGACATGGTCGAACGCCTTTTCCAAGTCCATAAAACACATGTAGACTGGTTGTGCGAACTCCCATGCACCCTCCAGGATTCTGCTAAGGGTGTAGAGCTGGTCCACTGTTCCGCGACCAAGACAAAAATCACACTGTTCCTCCTGAATCCGAGGTTCAACTATCTGACGGACCCTCCTCTCTAGAACCCCCGAATAGACTTTTCCAGGGAGGCTGAGGAGTGTGAACCCTCTGTAGTTGGAACACACCCTTCGGTCCCCTTTCTTAAAGAGGGGGACCACCACCCCGGTCTGCCAATCCAGAGGAACTGTCCCTGATGTCCATGCGATGTTGCAGAGACGTGTCAACCAAGACAGCCCTACAACATCCAGAGCCTTGAGGAACTCCGGGCGTATCTCATCCACCCCCGGGGCCCTGCCACCAAGGAGTTTTTTGACCACCTCGGTGACCTCAGTCCCAGAGATGGGGGAGCCCACCTCCAAGTCCCCAGGCTCTGCTTCCTCATTGGAAGGCATGTTAGTGGGATTGAGGAGGTCTTCGAAGTACTCCCCCCACCGACCCACAACGTCCCGAGTCGAAGTCAGCAGCGCACCATCCCCACCATATACAGTGTTGACACTGCACTGCTTCCCCCTCCTGAGACGCCGGACGGTGGACCAGAATCTCCTCGAAGCCGTCCGAAAGTCGTTCTCCATGGCCTCCCCAAACTCCTCCCATGCCCGAGTTTTTGCCTCAGCAACCACCAAAGCCGCATTCCGCTTGGCCTGCCGGTATCTATTAGCTGCCTCCAGAGTCCCCACAGGACAAAAGGGACCGGTAGGACTCCTTCTTCAGCTTGACAGCATCCCTCACCGCCGGTGTCCACCAATGGGTTCGGGGATTGCCGCCACGACAGGCACCGACCACCTTACGGGCCACAGCTCCGGTCAGCCGCCTCAACAATAGAGGCACGGAATATGGCCCATTCGGACTCAATGTCCCCCACCTCCTTCGGGACATGGTCGAAGTTCTGCCGGAGGTGGGAGTTGAAGCTACTTCTGACAGGGGGCTCTGCCAGACGTTCCCAGCAGACCCTCACAACACGTTTGGGCCTACCAGGCCTGACCGGCATCCTCCCCCACCATCGAAGCCAACTCACCACCAGGTGGTGATCAGTTGACAGCTCCGCCCCTCTCTTCACCCGAGTGTCCAAGACATTTTTTGCAGTTCAAAAAAGTTTCAAATTAAAAAGAACAAGTATAAGGCAACAGAAACAGTCCCAAATCTAACCCTGAAAAAGGAAAACTAATTCCAAATCAATCTGGCCAAAGACGACCTGATTGGTTAATGTTTGGACACATTTTATAAAAATGTAGCCCCTTGTTAAGAACCAGCTTCAAATGTTTAATATACAGGTGGGTTTCAGGATACCACAATTCCGTAGACAATGAATGAACATCAGGGCTGGGTATTGGCACTGATGCCCCGATTCGATTTTGATTTCGATTTACAATGTCCCAATTTGATTTGATATTAATTTTATCTTGATTAATTATATCGGTGCATGCTAATTTAAAGTGGAGGCTTTTTTATAGATTAGTTAACCACGGCATTGAGAACATTAATATATTGTGACAAATTTCAGTAACTTTATTAGATGGGTGTCTATATAGTGACTTCATAACATATGCATGAGCATGGAATAACATTTAAGAAGAAATACTTGATTAGTAATGAACAGTTAAGATCAGTATTTGGAAGATGTGGAACAAAATATCATTGCTTTTTTAAAAGGAGAAAAAAAACTTTTTCACAGCACTGCACTCATTCAAAATTCACTATAATTTAACTAACATATGTATTTCCACATCAGAGTCCACACATATTATGAGGGGCACCTTGTTTTAATACAATGCAACACATCCACTTTATAAAACATCTATATCATCTTCTGAAAAATACTATAAAATAATCAAATATTGCTTCTTAAGTAATAAGTATGTTATTCAATAACCAATTCTGTTACCTATTTTTATTCCCCTATTGGACATTTAAAATGATCGGAGTCTTACATATAAAGCAGGCTGTAAACAATCTTGCCGTCTTGCATGTATGTTATTATCCAGTTGACGCGTAGTAACCACAAGGGGCGCCAGACAGCCCCAGACACCGCAATGCAGTCCACAATATCCATCCATCCATCCATTTTCCAACCCGCTGAATCCAAACACAGGGTCACGGGGGTCTGCTGGAGCCAATCCCAGCCAACACAGGGCACAAGGCAGGAACCAATCCCGGGCAGGGGTGCCAACCCACCGCAGGACACACACAAACACACCCACACACCAAGCACACACTAGGGTCAATTTAGAATCGCCAATCCGCCTAACCTGCATGTCTTTGGACTGTGGGAGGAAACCAGAGCGCCCGGAGGAAATCCACGCAGACACGGGGAGAACATGCAAACTCCACGCAGGGAACCCGGGAAGGTCCCCAGGTCTCCCAACTGTGAGGCAGCAGCGCTACCCACTGCGCCACCGTGCCGCCCAGTCCACAATATAACAAGATAAATGCAATAGAGTTTTTATTCCACATAGCACCTTCCAATGAACACCTCTCCAACAATTTGCCAGAATCTTATATATAAAGCAGACTGTAACAATCTTGCGGTCTTGTATGTATGTTGTCATCCAGTTGATGCTCCAAACATTTGTGGTGTGCTTCATAAAAGCAACCAACAGTTTTATCATGAAAAATCCGTAGTATTATTTGTTTGTCATTTAATATTTGATTTTGTTAACTATATTTTCATCTTGTATTATTCTTATTGTAGCAATGTTGTATTAATTTAATTGACTTTTTCATCATCAAAAACTCTGTGTGTAAAAACTTATTACTACACCACAAAACAAAAATTAATCTGTCAAGTTGTGTTTTTTTAATTACATTTTTCTCAAACAATTAAAAAAAAAACTTTATTTTCCTCCTGGACAACAGCTAGTATTTCAGCTAGTTAAAGATAAAGCAGGAAGACTCGTGGCTTTCTATAATTCTACAAGTTAGGGCCAGTTTATATTTCCGGCTCAGAATGCGTAAGCGCAGGCATCATGGCTGCCACACACTCCCAGCATTCATTGATGCATCCTCTGGGCAAGACCTCAGAAATTAATGCAACATGTGTGTGAGTTGCAGTACCATCATAAAATCGGGGGATGGGGGAGATGAGTTTGGGGCACAGTGTGTTCAAACTGGAACGGGACGTCAGAATCTTTGTTTACTATCAACATGTGACAGAAAGCCACTTTGCAGAACTTACAGGATCAGTGCTTCAGTGCTTGATGAATCTTTCGCTGTGGTGAAGCAAATCATCAGACTCAAATTCTGTTTCTCGCATAGGCAATACAAACATGCATACTCCTCATTGTAATGACGCAATACATACATACCATCTTCTGTGCTTTTTTTTTTTTTTTTTGCACCTTCTCAACAGCATCATAATATATAATCATTCAAGTAGAACATCGTAAACAACATCTTAAAACCAACCCTGTTGTTAATCGCTATGTGCTTCTGGGGTTTCCTCCTGCACTGACAGCAGCAGCAGGCAGTGATTGCCACACAGAACATATTTAATTTATGATATTCAAGCTCTCTGTACATTTAGAATCCTTAGATTTATACTTGATATCACTTTCATGATGAAATGTGTTAAAGAATGTATGTTACATCGTACAGATATATCGTTAACTTCATTTAAAAAATTAATACTGTTAATAATTACACATATGGGGCAGCACGGTGGCGGCATAGTAGTGCTGCTACCTCGCAGGGAGTCATGTCCCTGGAGTTCCCTACCTGGTGTTTGCATGTTTTTCTGGTGGGTTTCCAGAGTGTACTCTGGTTTCCTTCCAAGGAAATGCAGGTTTGGGGATTGGGGAACGTAAAAGAAAAAGAACCGGCCATCATGACTGACAATGCCATGATTCGTATGGTGCAACTCATGAAGGTATTCACGTCGGCTGCTTTGTGCACAAGCTCACTTTAGTAGAACAGGCTGCTCTGAAAATTTCAACAACTGCACATATGCTTGGCTGGGTGAGGTGCATTGCAAACTTTTTCCACCAAAGCAGTACAGCTAACCATGTGCTTTAAGAGAAGCAATATTTATTGGACTTGCCAACACAAAAACTCATGATTGATGCAGTCGTGCGATGAAACACTCATTAGAAATGCTAGAAAGGTTTTTGGAAAAACAGCCAGTTATCTAAGCAGCTCTGCATAATGTATAGGCAACCAGGTTGCTCCCGCCATGTTTGGTATGCAGTGTGTGTGTCTGTAACACAGTCATTTTTAATATAGTGACATATAGTGACAAGTGATTATCACATAGGAATCTGCTGCACTGGATGTTCAGCTGTCACAAGTTAGGGCTACTGTCTCTGCTGACCTGAGAGATGTGGCAATGATTGCTTAAAATCTTCATAAAGCCTAGGTACAATAACTTCACTCCTTTGCTATCTGGTTGGAATAGTATACTGCTGCACAAAAACCTTGATAATTTGTAAAAAGCCCTCGTTTTTAACAATTCTATATATTTACAGTTAACAACTGCTACAGATTCTGTTATTTTTTTGGACATGAGGCAAATTAAATGGAAGCTTGGCGATACCCGCCAACTCCAGTGTGGATTGTTTAGGCACTACTCGTCTGGATGTCGACTGAGATTACATTTATGGGTGACGTTGAGATAATTGATTTTTCAAATTTGTTGTGTTACAACAATACTTAACTTCTGTGCTGCACAGCTTACATAAGGCTTTTATTGTTTTTCACTGACTCACTGTTTGAATCTGTAGGAAGTCAGCACATCTAGTCAAAGTGTCAAAGGCGCCAATTATATAGTAAAGTGCTTTTCCCATTGAAAGCCTTAAAAGGCACATTAGTGACATCTACTGGATCGAATGCCAAAAACAAATATAAGCAAAAAATCTACATATAGTAATTGAGCAGGACAGAGATTCAAAAGATCAAGCTTGAGACAGTGAGAATCAATATCGAATCATTAAAATGAAAAATAACGATTAATCAGAAAAATCAATATTTTTACCCAAGCCTAATGAGCATACAAAACCCCCCACATTTTTTTTCCAATTGAGTTTAAAATACTTCTAAAGATCTAAATCAGATGATTTTCACTAAAAAATCAGCACAAATTGGCCGATCACAAAAATCTTTTCAGCCCCTGCTTTTCTAAGCTTTACATTAATTTAGTTGCAGTGCTCCATTACACAAGGTATTACAGTAGTTGACCAAGCACATTTTTTTTCACCCAACTTTCTGCAGTGTAAAGAAAGAGCAGCAAATCAAGGTTTATTTCACAAGACAGCTTAGCCATTATGTTAAAGAAAGTGGAATAATAAACTGCGAAAAAGGAGTCGGAGAAGACATCCTGAGCAATTATACAAACTACAAGGAAAGCTACTTTATTTAATTCAGATCTTCTTATTTTGTCCTTTAAATTAAAATGGACACCATTTCAGTTTGGACAGCGAGCTTGTTTTAAGTGCAGCAGCTTACATTATTAACTGAAAAAAGAAAGACTAATTTGAAATTGCTGCTTAGTAAATAACAGGCTTGTTAGCTTAGCAGCAAAATGTGTCTTTAACTTATAAACTTGTAAAGCATTTTAGTCTTGGGTCTTCTTGATAAACAACTTATGAACATTTGGTACATTTATGGCTTTTTTGGGCTTTTTAAAGATGTGTACTGTGTTTATTATTTGTTGCTGTGTGTCATACAGCATAAGTCTTAATAAGAAGCTAGAACTGCATTACTATAATGGTAATTTGTATTTATTATTACACCTCAAGAATTATGAATGTCTATCTGATACACTGAAGAAAAAACACCTGTATAAATATTATAAATGTATATTTTAACAGCAGAAAAGCTGTGCAATTAATTAAAAACTATTAAAATCTATAAATGCACATACAATTTACAAGTAAGCACTGTTTAATTGCCAATATCAATTGATTGTGACAAATATCTTTATTTTTTTGTTGTTACTTTTTTTTTTTAATTAAGCCTTGTTTCAGTGTTTTTTACTTACTGCATATTTCAACCTCTTTTAAATGAGTAGCACCTTCAGCATGTAAGTAAAGTAGTACATGTTTTTGCTTTTTTTTTTTTTGTTTAAATTAAACTAACATTTTCAGTGCAAGTCAGAATTTAAAACAAAATTGGATGACGAGTATGCACAGGACCAGAACTCATACATAACCAGAAGTCTTCATAAATGAAAGGTGAGGCAAATCTTCAGTTCAAATATCTGATCCCGTTTGAACACACTTTCTTTTCATTTACTACTCTGATTTTCTTGAAGTACTTATTTAACAATATTTTAGCAAAAAATGCATGAACCTTGGATATTGTGAGCATACAAACGGATAAATTATAAGCAGGTTATGCAATACAAGTAAATTGAGATTTTTCACATGGATGTTTTAATACTGTTTGCAGTTGTTCAGTACTGGCCACCCACAGGGCCATCATTTCAGCCCCTTGTAGCATAAACATTGTGATCTCCATTTACCATGAAAACATTAATCTGACATCACTACAAACAAAATGAAGTAAATCATGTAATCTTACAACTCCCTTAATCCAGACCACAGGAGCCACAGCCAACATAGGGCACAAGGCTGGAGCAAACCATGGACAAGGCGCCGGTCCATTATGAACACACACACACACACACACACAAACACAAACTAGGGCCAATTAAGCATCACCAGTTCACCCTACCTGCATGTCTTTGGGCAGTGGGGGGGGACCGGAGCACCCATAGAAACCAATGCCAATATGGAGAGAACATGCAAGTTCCATGCAGGGAGGACACAGGACGCAAGGCAGTAGTGCTGCCACTGCACTGCTATGTCACTCCATGTAGAGTAAGAAGCAGATTTAAAAGTTTTTGGTGGGAGTAATCCTTTAAATGAGGAGAAGGATCAGCTCTTTCGTGTGTGTGGGCAGGTTTGCTTATTGGCTTTAACAGGAAAGGGTTTCCACAGGTTAGGCTAGGACTATTCACAACCATGCTAAACCATAATGAATAGATCATTCTATAGGGGTAGATGTGTGAAAACTGAAGATTCTAGTGACAACAAGCTGCAGAATCTACATCAGACTGAAGTTAAATCAACATCAAAAGCACTAGCTGTCTACAGAATTAATATATTGAGGGGGAAGTGTTCAAGTTTATTTGGGGATAAATCATGGAGGGCATGTAAGGCAAATGAGTTTTTCTTTCTGGTAAACCTTGGTTTTGTGTAAAACCACACCCCCATCTGGGAGGAGGGGCCTCACACCTGGTGCCCTTTCTCCAATGATCTGAACATTGGTCATTATAAAGTGACTTTGTTGAAATTTCTAATAAAATCATCTGGCAAGTACCAGGCTCCAGCACACTCACACACAGAGTGCATTATAATGGATCCCTCTTTTCAGATAAAGACATGCATTGTGTGCTGCTGCGATGTATCTATGGGAAACCAGCACCCTACTGAACATGTTATAAACATCCCAAAGCTGTAATGTAATTTCCCCAGGAATGAATGATAGCAACCATTTGACACGATCAAAGTGCAGTCTTTTCTTGACTTTCTATGACATTTAGATATACTTCTTATCCCTGGCCGCCCTAATCCACGATTATAGTACACATCCATCGTATTTCTCAATGTATCATTTGCCAGTTTTCATTCGTAAATACTCTGTGATTGTACCCAAGACTGTCAACGTAGGTATATTAAAACAGGGAATGAATTAATGATCATCTGTGGTACCAGACTGGCAAAGAACTGCAGAGATGTGGCTAAGCTGAGGGCTGGCGTATTGCCGACTGGCTTTTACTGCCAGGGTGTACTGGCCTTGTGGAGGATGGAGGGCGGCTCCGATTTTCCATTAGTTCTTTTCAAAGTCGGCCACGCAGATCGGGCTCATGCGAAATTCCTAATGCTCTTGCAGGCTACTGCGGCACAATGCGCTACCAGGAGCGTATATTACAGTTAATCGACCACCTTGTAACTTGTTAACATTCCTTAATGAGACACTACGTCCACCCCCTCCCAGTCTACTGAGGGCGAAACCTCAAAAAGTGCATCTCAAAAGGAGTTCGATGTTCTCATTTATAATTTTCATTGAAGGACGCAATTGTGATCCTTGTGGCGATATGAGAGAAAACGGGGCGCGCCAACAACCGGTTATAAATGAGGGCGTCGCTTTCCTCCACTACTTTGAAACTATTAAGTGTCGTGCTGTTTGATGGGTTGTTTTAAAACGCAGTGTGTGCCTCGAGTCAGGGTGGCACAGTGGTTTGCGCAACCGTCACACAACAAAGTGGAAGAGAATTCGACTCCAGGCGGGTTTCCGCTTTGGCGAAGTTCTGCGTGCAGACTGGGTTTCTCCCACGACTCCAAAACGCACAATTTACATTAATTGGTGATTTGCAGTGGGCCGCCTTGGTGTGCATACACACACATTCCCTAACGGACTAGTTCCTGCCGTATTCGGTTCAGCAACTGCTGTCATAAACTCCGCCCCACCCTGGTAGAAAGAGCGGATTCAGAAAATGGATGGCGTCTCGGGAGGCGATAAAGCAAAAATACGCCTACCAAAGCTGAATTATTTCGGTGTCTAAAATCTTCAGATAGTGTTAAATAAAAAAAAAAAAAGAAACGTGATTTTTCTGCATATACGTTTAACAGTTGACAGTCTTCGCTTTACATAACAAAATATAATTTCTTAACGTGTACCTTATATGCAGCATAACGTAAATGTTTAAGCGATATTCTGAGCCGTGAAAAAAGTGGCTTAAACAGATCGTTGCGTCGACAGTGCTCGATTATAAATACTCAGAAGGCGCCGTTTAAAGAAACTCAAGCGACAGGAGATCCGCCCAAGTCTCCGTACGTGCCGCGCACACCTCCTGGCTTAAACGATCAGACAGGGCCACTTGTTGCGCGCTTCTTTCTGTCAAGTCGCGCTGGCTTTTCTTCGTGCTTCCTTTGACTAACGCTGCAACAACGAACTAAATCACAGTTACCTCTTGCTTCTTGGGTTACAGTATATGGCAGATTGTATAGAGGCCAACTGCTTTTATAATATGTGCCATAAACAGAGACACGTGGACAGGTTGATAACTTACAATTTCAGCTGCCAAAATGCGCCCCTTCGTCGTCCTCAGGTAACTCTGGAACCTGTCCATACACGAAACCTGTCCTCCACCGTCGTTTCCTTCGGCCATATCTACAGCTCCCGGGCCCCCAGTTCGCGTACCAATAGTAGTCCAAGTCGATCTCTCCGACAGGAACACTCGTCAGTTTCACCCAGTGAAGAACTTCACCAAATCCTAACAACTCCGAGTCGCGTTTGTCCAGGCAGATCCACGCTACACACTTTCGTACGTCATAAAGTCTGCTCCACGCCTTATACGACCAGACCTTCTGTAGAAAGGGGAGGAGGGTGGGGTTACTGCCGCGAAGCGCCTGCCTGCTTTTGCTTGCTAAGAGTTATGCATTTCTCTTATCAACCCACATGTATTCTTTCATTTTTGTCTCGCAGATGGCATATTTTCCTCCGCCTGTACAGTTCCCAATACAACAGAAGAAACATTTACGTTAATAAGAGATATTTAAGTGATGCCGTAAAATTAGGACAGCAGTTGAGACTAGTCCAGTACTTGTTCAGAGAAAATGAACAAGTACCTCAATCTGGAGTCGATTTGTTGCACAGAACTGTTCACAAGGCTTAAGCAATGGGAGGGTAGCAGTGAGTGGGTGCTACAAAGCAAAATGAGCTGGTGCTGCAGAGTGGGAAGACTAAAAAAAACATGGCCTTTGTGGTAAAAATGTGTGTGTTTGGCACACAGTGGGATGTGCAGAAAGGAATCAAGTGCAGGCAGTTGGCTGTGGGGTTTACCAGATTACAGTGAGATATTTCTTGTCATTTTGGCAATTAATGTCTGGTCTTAATATGAAGGAGGTGCAACCCAGCATTAACACACAGGAGAAAATGCTTTTATATTTTTAAAAAATAGTCTTAAGAAATACCCCATTCCTAATTATTTCCCCCACCCCCACCAACTGTCAGACAGAAAAGCAAAAGGAATGGCTAACATTTCTTTTTCAGTAAAAAGTCAGCCCCAAAGTGTACCCAAATCTGTTTTTAGACCCATTAACTAAAACATTCATAAACATACTTAATCTAATCACAGGGGCCGTGGAGGATGACAGTCTATATCACCACTGGACAGTCACCAATCCATCACAGGATCTGCTGTCATATTCACATAAGGCCAATTTGGAACTACTAATTTACATATGACATACATATCCAAAGATATGGGAAGAAAATGAGTACCTAGAGAAAAACCAACAGAGATCCAGGAAGAGCCAGTTGGAAGTAAATCTAGCTAAGTACTTAGTTTTCATTAGACTTTTGTCATCAAGGTCCTTGTTTTTCTTTACGGAAGCCTTAATTTTTGTGTTTTTTTTATATCTTTTTGAGCTTTGGTGACTGTTTGTGACATGGTGGCACAAAGGCCAATTTTCCTGAAATGCTAGACTCCTGGCCCAGTCTCAAAGTTAAGATAGCATGTTCTCCCTCTGCCTATGTGAGTTTTGCTCTGGGCACTTTGGTTTTCCTTCACTATGGGTCCCCATAACCCTGAATTTGATAAACTGGTTTCTGTAAATGGATGTATGTAAGAATGGAGTGTTTTGTGTTCGGTGGTCAGTTCAATGCTCTCTTAATTTCTGTGTAACTGATATTGGATTTTAGATTTTTGTAACTAAGGAAGTATAACTAGCTTGTGTTTTATTCTGAGCTCTTCACTTGTAATGATCAGTTTTGTAACCTTGTCGTGTAACACTGGTTTCCCAAATAGTCTCCCAGACTGATGTTTACTGGATAATGTTGACCTCTTTTGTAAGTCACTTTGGATAAAAGCATCTGCTAAGCAAATAAAAGTAAAGGTAAAAAAATATATTATATAGCGCTGTTGGAATCCTCAGATGAAAAGATTGGAGCGGGTCGGCAGCCAGTTGAGTGAGGTCTCCAGGACTGACTTTATTTTTGACTTTCTCTTTTACAGTGTGTGACCACACAGGGGATGCACAGCTTCCCAAACACCTGAATACAATAGACACAAGCAGAAGTCCCAGCACAACACAGGCCTTATTCAACTGTGGGAAATGTTTTCCACTCGTTTCCCACCAGCACCAAGCACAATACAACACTTCTCTTTTTCCTTTTCTTTCTGTATTCCTCCAGCTCCACTCCTCCTCTGGCAATTGTCATCCTTCACCTACCAATTTTGTCTCCCCAAATGGAGTGAGGCAGCACCTTTTATAGCGCACCCAGAAGTGCTCCAGGTGTCCCGTGATCTCCTTCCGGCAGCACTTCCGGGTGTGGTGACATTCCTGTCATGGAGGGATCTGCAGTTCTCCATGCCTCTCCTGACAGTGCCCATGGGCCGCAACAGGGCTGATCTTCCAAGCTACAAACCCGTGGTAGTGTCCTAAGCCAGGAGGACAGCCCTCTGCCATTCTAGGGGGAGGTAATGCCCCGTGCAAGCTCTCTCCCCTAGTTGTCCTTTATGTGGCATCCCGGCCTGGTAAAAGCTCCAGCTGTCCATTACAAGTGTTAATCTCCTTCGTTGTCAACAGGCCTTAGTTTGTTAATTAATTAATGGACAGATATTGTTGGTTTTCATTTAAATTTAATCAGTTCTACATTGTTCTTTGTATGTTTTAACAAATCTGAATTTATATGTGTACCCGTTCTGTATTTTGTAATTAGTATAATCTATACTATTTTAACTGAGATTTGTTCACATTGTTCTGTACGTGCACTCAGTGAAGTGCGCTATACAAAAATAAATTGTATTGTATATAAAAATGCACCTTTAATGACAAGTGACCTTAACATCCATGAATTTGAAGCAAATGTGACAACTGGCAGTGCAACTCTTTTTATTTCTTTTTGCTCATCTGGGTCTTCAAATCAAAAAACAGGCCTACAATCTGTAGACCTTTGTGTTTTTTATTTTAGTGTGAAAAGCTCTTAACATTTTCCCTATTGTAACAGATTATTTTCTTTTCATTTTATTTGTTTGTGTGTTTCAGATATTTGAATAATTAGGCCAGGTCAGAACAATCCTGGAAACAATAATGCAGTGTAACCCTGTTGTAAGAATCTAAACTGCAAAGCAAATAACATAACTCTGTAATGATACTGTTCTACAAGTATGGAAGCGCACTTATTCTTAAGTGTGAGTGAGTGTAGATATGTGTCTGAGTATGCTCTGCGATGTTCTGGTGTCTTGCCTGGGTTTGGTTGTTGTCTTGGCCCTCATGCTCTGAAGATGGGCATCAGCTAATCATTAACCTAGGACTGGCATAAGCCAATGTAATGATGGATTTTAACTTCATGAGTGTTAATTAGTTAACTTTGGGTTGATATTAGAATAACTTTTAAGTTTTTAGTTAAAACTTCAATTTATATCTCCTAGCTTCTAGTGCATATATACTGGGTTAATGGCTTAAAGTTGAAATGCTTATACATTTGTTAAAAACTGGTAAATATCTGGCTTTTAGGCAGCTGTTGTCTTTTTTCTTTGTTAAAAAATACACACAGTTACATCCTCATTAAGATATTTGTTAACTGTCACCAGCTGCACTTAGGTCCTAATCTGGGTGGTTCATCGTGTGGTGGTTGCAGCAACTTAACAATTTACAACTTAAGTTTCCAAGTGAATAGAGAGAAGGTTAGGAGCACGTGCTGATACAGCGCATTGCCACACCCACCACATGACAAACCAACTCAGTATCCCAGATTAGGACCTGAGTGCAGCCATGCAATGGGTGACACCTCAGCACCACACTAGTTCAGATGGAATGGAACAGTGTGAGGTTTTATATGGTGGCTGGATGCCAATTCTGCCACCAGCACACCAGGGGTTGGAGAGCCTACATGCAGGGCTGGATGCAGATTAACATCATACCCAGGACGGAGCAATTGCAGGTTAAGGGTCTTGCTCAAGGGCCCCAACAGAGTAGAGTCTCTTTTGGCATTTACGGGATTCGAACTGCAAATGCCTCAGAGCCATCACTCTGCCCAAGTGAATAAATGCTTCATAAATGTTTCCATTTTAATATGAAGGAATAAACAGTCTTTTGTGAAAAATCAGATTATAATATAATCATTAATGTCAATTTAAACAATTAATATTAGATTTTGGCTCATGTCACTATTTTATACAGCTCTGATATTTTACTGTTTACAGTTATGTACTAAAACCCCAAAGAGATCATTCAAATAAAAAAAAGTTCTGGTGAAGCAAATAAAAAAATAAATACTATGCAAATACTGCACTACATGTTCATACTGTACTGTTAACACTTTAGTAATTACTTCAGAAGTTTCGCTTCTTTAACACTTTAAACTTGAGAGTTACATTCGCTGTCACTAGTGAAAATTTAGTATCCTATCATCTTGTCAGCCAAATGTAATGAGTTAAGTATTCCCCCACCCCCTTAATGCATTTTGCTGGTCACTAATTTAGATTTACTTTAGCAGATGTACCTGTATTTAAAATTAAGTTAAAACAAACACACAAATACTTCTTAAAGTGTATTACACTGTAAGTGGTAAGGTAAATAAAAGTTTAAATAAACTGTACAAGTAGTTAAGGTCTGGAAAATGCCCTTTTAAAAGTAGGTTGTCAAGCAGCAGTCAGTCCCATCTATTATTTTTTTAGCTTGTTAGGCGATATTTTCCCAGGATTGAAAACTCAGGAGTGCCTATGTACTTTAAAAATTTTGGTTTTGTATTATTTAAACCAGGTTCAGGAGTATAAGGTAATCCCCTGAATTCAGTATGTTAGTGTGGCAAACTGAAGAGAAACATTTAACAAATCTTTAGTCTGAATTTATTTCTGGATTTCAAAGTAAATGTTTAGCACTGGAAAAGGAGATGTGCATGGGTGAATTCCTGTAACAAACACTTTGCCATAATCTTGAAGCTTTTCTAAGTAAGTAAGCAGCAGAAATAATCAGCTGTTATAAAGTTCCTGATAAAAACTGATATCCAAAAAAAACCTAACTGATCAGCTTTGCATTTCGAATTAGACTGCTAGATTATAGAAAATGTGTAATTTTCACACGGATTTTCACACATTTGTAATATAAGTAGGACAAATTCTTCTGTTTAAAAATAAAAAACGAGATTTTATTTGATGTTAACAGTTTCATGTTGCGGCAGTTGCATTTACTAAGTGCACTAATGTTTTTTATTTTGCCTTGTTTAAGTAATTTTGTAACCCACATTTTTGTGCATGTGTGACTTAGTAATTGCTCAAGTATTAATGAAGGATTCAGAAAAGTTTTCGAGTTGTGTAAAACTAGCTTCATGATATTTTATTTAATGTCAGTTTTAACATTTTTAAGGTGGGCCAACAGAATGAATATCCTACTGATGACCTGACCTGTATTAGTGTTGTACATTCAAAGGTTCCCCCTCAAGTCATGAACTAACAGACTCAAGCTGATGAACTTATCAGTAGATAAAGACTAAACCCTTGTGGATAACAACATCAGTCATCATTGAAATGAAAAACTGCCATTATAGCCAGTGAACTAGCAGCCTTGAGCAAGAGTAATCTCCTTGTTGCCCATCCCATCCACATTAATGAGCAACACTTGACCCCTCAACTACAGCTGAACATCCAACCAGTTCTGTTTCTTGGCATAAGTGAGCTAAACAACTTCTTGGGTTCCCTACGGACAACCCAACAGAGAAGACAGTGTTTCATCAATAACACCTTGTGCTGTCTGTAATGTACAGTAGCAAGCATCACAAAACATGCAGCTGTGAACCTTTATCTTTCCTTTGAGAAAAACTACATTTTAGATGTCTATCTTCCTATTTTATAAAGCAAATCAAATACACTGCTTATCACAATGACAATGATTGAAAGCATGACTAGACCAGCAAAGCTTTGAAATATAATCTCTCAGTTTCCCACATACAACGTGAATGGGAATAACAAAATGTAGATTTAATAGTAACATAAGAAAAATGAATACTAGTCCCTGAATTGGATTAGACAGGTTTGAGAATATTCTGTTATGTTATGTTACAAGAAACAGTAAATAAATCATTTAAATTAAGAAACAGTGATCATTCATGGAATGGCATTTCATTGAGAATATATTGTAATAACATGAAATATTATTACAATATGTTATTATCAAAATTATTTTTATTTAACTTGTTAAGAAAAAAATATACCATTGCAACAGAAAAATACATAAAATTTTAAAATGTTATGTATTGTATAAAATAAAAAGTCACATGCTCTTAATTCTTAATACAAATTTTTTTTGAGTGCTATTTGAGTTCCTTGTGGATTTGGGGCGGCAAAGTAGCTTTACTACTTAGGACCACAAAAAAGAATTGAAAAGGCTCCATATCCATCAATCAGCCGCCATTGGCAATACTTATGTTCATCCCTGGTTGGTGATGAAACTATCAAGGAAACAGTTTTTCTTCCAATCTGGCCACAGCTCTCACTGCTGTCTCAAAGGAGTGCAAAGGCTGAATGTGATGTGAACATATAGAGTATAGTGCCATTAGCAAGAAAGGTATAGAGATGACCAACTCCACTTCAAATCCCTCTCTTTGTGCAAATGTATTAAAACTGGCCATTTAAAGTAGTCAATCAACCTCATATTCATTTTCATGTTGACAAATCCTCAGAAAGAACCAGAATATGAACTCAGAACAGAGGTAAAAGGGCTAACGTTATGCCACTGTGCTGCTTTCATGTACATATTTAGCTCTTGTGGTATTTTATTTCCCTTTTAAAAAGTGTATTGTGTAAAGGACAGCCGGGTTCCATGCCCGGCAGGGACGCCTCTGCTGCATCTGTTCCAGGGGAGCCACCACGGGCAGCTCAATACCTCCCCCGGGACGCTTGGTGGCAGCTCCCCCTGGCGGCCATCCAAGCCCCCAACCAGGCTGTGGAGGACTCCATGTCCCATGGAGCCATGTGCCAGGCTGGGGAATCATCATCCGCCAGGGAGGCTGCCACCAAGCGTCCCGGGGGAGGTATTGAGCTGCCCGTGGTGGCTCCCCCGGAACAGATGCAGCAGAGGCGTCCCTGCCGGGCATGGAACCCGGCTGTCCTTTACAATTGAAGCATTGACTCTAAGAAGACAAAAAAAGCTTAAGTAGATTAAGTACTGGAAAAGTTTAAAAAAACAACCTGAGACTCACAACACAACTTTTGGTCCAGTAAAGATTTCACAGAAAATAACAATATCTTTTAAATGTTTAACAAAATTGGCTTTAAAAATGTAAATGCCACAAACATCCACTCTAACCTGTATATTATTAGGTTCAGTAAACCAAGACCTTTATATCTGATTCACAGAAACTTCTGTATATGAAAAGTTTGGAAAGGGAGTCATGACAACCAGGCTGATGAAATGGAATCAATTTGAAAAGTAAACTAACTGTTTTTAACCATGCATGTGTTTACTCGTTTATATGAAATAAATTCAGTTTGTCATTTTGACGATATAGCCTACTGCAAGGTCCCATAAAGTCTGCTTGGCTCAGGACAGAAGAGGTTAAGTTACCCAGAACAGATTTTCACTTCTTTAATATTCACAATTAATTCCTTTTGAACATGGGGCTGTACGGTGTCAAGCACAAATGGTTAGGAATCATCTCCAGGGCTCTGAGAAGGTAAGCAGTTCCACCCCAAGCAAAGGGAGAGCACCAACATTAATGCATTCTTCTTCTCTGTCCACAGTTCACAAGCTCACCAACCAGACGAACAGTAAGGTTAGTTCCATTCCCTCCTCCAAGTACTGCCCTTTTCCTAGCCATTATATTAAAAGATCACAGAAACAAGGGTTCATTATGAACGAAGAGACCATTTCTGATCACTAGGCACTCTCATCTTTATTATTTTGTCAGCCCTGGCTGAAACTCCTGTGCGCCAGCTTATATTACTTATTTAATAACCAACTCTATTAAACAGGGTTTGTCAGCTGATCCCCAACATTTTTTTTGTTGTTGAACTCTTGTCTTTTCACAGCAGCCAAAATCAAAAGAGCTAAACGTGAGTAAAATTATTTTTTAAAACATACAAAAATGTAGCAAGAGTAAAAAAGAGAAATTAATTTGTGTATGGCAAAGTTTTAAAAGTACAAATATAAACATTTATTGACAGAGCGCAGGGGCTGGCACAGGAACTTGTTTAAATTTGTCTACAGATAATTCCAGATAATCCTAACAACTGCAAAAGTGTTAGTGGGAGGTGTTAATAGAGGCCCGGGTATAATAAAACTGAAAGTGAATGTGAGAAGCTTAGAGAAGGGTGTGTAATGTAGCTCTATTAACTTAAGGAGGAAGGGCTTTGTTAGAAATAGATGTAAGCAGTGCATAGTACACAAAAGGTGGTCCTGCTAGTGCATTGGAATGTTTTACCCTTCATGAATTTACACTTGATGCTTTTAGAAAAATGAAGCTGTAGATTTATTTAGCCATTTTAATTGCTCTTAAAAGCCAAATGATTTTCTTAATTTGTACTGAATGAGGGTGTAGTGGTTAACAATTCAGCATGGAAGCATGTAGAAACTGAGATTAATTTATGACCCAGTGAGAATCTGTAGAGTTTGAATGCTCTTCCCTTATCTTTGCAGGTGTTGTCCGAGTACTCTACCTTCCTCCTTCAAGTAGCAAAAATGTTTACTACCTTCATTATGGGCAATAAAAGCTTGGTGTGTATATGAGTGTACCCTACGATCTACTGCCATCCTATTCAGTATAAGATCCTACTTTGCAACTGTTGCTCCAGGGATTGACACTTACTCTACATAACCTAGCAATAGAAAAGCAAATTCAGAAAGTGGAAAGATAGTTTTTAATTCTACTAGGGAGCTGTGCCCCCTGCTCGCTTTGCTCGCCCACCCAATCCCCCCACTCCTGCTGCCGAGCTGCGTGTTCTGCTTGTCACGCTGCGTGTCGATCATTTAAAAGCCTGTGCTGCAGCTGTCCTTTTGTCTCACTGCCTTGTCTTGTGGAATGTTAAAGTGTCCCTCACAGGACTTTAAAGTGTCTCCAAGAAAATCACGTATCGTCTCCTTCCAAGTCTTCCAAGATTTTGTTTTATAATAAAGATATATATAATAGAGAATTCATAGGGGGGCTTCAGCCTATTGTGGCAGCACTGGGTGAAAGGCAGAAACCAACCCTTTACAGAGCAGCAGACTACCATCCATGTTCATTTATAGTGGTTCAGTTTAGAAATTCCAGTCAAACTAGCACATGTGTCTTTATCTCTAGCATTACCCTTGATTAAGTGATCTTCATTAATACATAGTAATTGTAATCTTTATGGAATGAAGTTACACATGTCTCTGGGATGCTTTAGTTCAGTTTTGTTTTCTCTTCAGGTTTCTCTTTTCCTATCCTTTATTTCAGTATAACATTTATAAAAACACTCTACAGCCTTTCTACCACTTTTCACTTTGTGCATGATAATATGTTTTATATGTTCGATACACTTTGACCGGTGTATTCCAGAGGTGATTCCTGCCTTTTGCCCAGTTTTTTTAGGGTAGACATGGCTCTGAAAGAGAAATTAAAAATATGGCCACCCATACTGATATGAAGAGTGTGATATAAAAATGATCTGAACATGGAATATTCCAATGATCAAGTACATCTCTGAATTTGACTGTGGCAAGTAGTTACCATCCTTTATTTACTTCATCTGATCAGAGCTTGAAATTCTGTTTATCAGTTGTTCATCTTGTGTCCATAAAATCTCTGTTTCCTTTATTTTAAAAATAATATTTTTTAGTCTATTTTTATTATTCTTTATTGAACATGTAGCCCTGCCTTTCAGTATCCCAAATCTTCCAGTGATGTTATTTTTGTCCAGAGGCAAATCGACAAGCTGAAAAGGATGAGTATGTGTTCTTTACCTAAAGCTAGTTGTGTGAAGTTTCAATATAAAAGTTTTCAAAATCTGACATTGCATTAGTTCAGGCATAATGCAACTATTCTGAATCAGGTCAGCATTTACTAAATAAAGTTCTGACTGATGAATGGTGATACTACTGCTTTGTGAAAATCAGCTCATCCAAATAGTGATAAACCACTGTAACCCCTTGAGTCAGGTCAGTTCTAGTCTCCCAGCTACAGAAGACCCCAGATGGTAAGGCTCTAGGTTTTGCTGCATAAGCAAAATACATTTGTGACAGTTAAACAAGAAGCCATCCCAGGGCAATGACAGTTTGGCGCCATAGTTACATTGAACCTCTAATGAGTCACTGGAGGTTCCTCTCCATTTATAACGATGGGATAGTTTACTCAGTCGAAAGGAGGATGCTACTGGTAATGCTTTATAAACATAAATTGCAAAGGCTAGGGCAAGCCAGAGGTTTCTGAACAAAGGGGTTGGGTTAGTTATTGAGAAGGCCCTGTGGCTCAATCATATTTTAATTTGTAGAAATTACTTATTGTTTGTTAATGCTTTTTGCTGCTTGAGTTCCTGTGAGAGTTACTCTGGTTAGCATTATGATTGTCGGAGATGTACCATTCTCCATCTTGTAGGTTGTCTGATTAGTTTGACTTATGTAGTGCATGGTAAGGTAAGCTGTCAGAGAAACACAAGCAGTAATGATTCTTTTGCCTTGTTTTCCTTCCACTTGAATGCACAGGAGTTTTTTATTTGTCCCCACACAGTTTACCAGCGATCCTCCTACTTATCCAGTTAAGTGTCACAGAGGGCCATCTTATAATAAAGCTCAATATTTCAAGAAGAATTTTGAAATCATGGAAGACATTGCTGTCCTTCCATATGTTCTAAGAGTAACAGCAATGTGCATTAGGTTAGATGTATTGGCAGCTTAGGTTCAGATGGACACCTTCCCATGGATGTTGTTCAAAATAAGTAATAGGTTTCCCTCAGTAATTTAACTTATTATTACATATTAATAGCTGCCCTAGACTTTATCTTCTTAAGCATTTTTTTTTCAATTTTTTCATCACATGCGCAATGTAATGTCTTATTAAAAATATTGCTTTCAGTAGGATGTGAGATTGCCTTCTTCAATATGTTTTTGTTGCTCAGGGGCTAACTATTGGTCCTCCAGTGTTCTTGGTTTACCCTACCCTTCTTTGTGTATCCACATTTTCAGTTTAGTGGTGAGGCTATAAGGTGAAAGCCTTGTATGTTGAGCATTAAAAATAAGAACCAACATTTTTTTAATCAAACATTTGCAATTCCAGTTTGGCCTTTGCTCAGTCAAGGCTATGCAGTACAAACTATTAAAATGTCAAGAAATGTCCAGGACCTTTTTTTCATTAAAGGTAGCCATGGTAATATGAGAAATAAAAGAAGGCAGATTAATATCAGGAATGCATTGAGCACAAGACCGTATATTAATGGAGCTGAATATTTGAAAAAGCCACCAAAGAAGACTTATGTGTGATCCTTCCACTTTATTAAAAAGAAGCAAGCACTCTGATACTATGTTTCAAAGAAGTGCAGAAGGAACAGATATGTACAAAAGTCCCTTAATGTTTAAATCTGTATTGCTGTATTTTGTCAAATGATGATTTCAGGAAGTATTACCGTAAGAGACAGACCAGACACTGGCATCTCACCGTTTGATTTTCTGTGACACAAATGATGCGTGAACTTGCACGTCTCACTAGTCATTAGTAACAGAGGGACTAATATTATTAGTGAAGTAACTTAATGTTAAACAAGTCTGCACACATCAAGGAAACCTCTGGTATGGCCCCACCATAATTTTCATGCCAAGAACACCATTGGAAGCTAGCATTACATTCCAAGTACATTTATAACTAGTACACAATTTAAAATCAGATTGGTTTGACTTTCATTCCTGATATTTTATCACTGAAAATGTAGAAAAGAAGCATCCTGTCCTATTTTAATAGTCCTAGGAATGGTCAGCCCTTTGCCCTATTTCTCTCCCAAGCTCCACCTGTTTCTAGCCTGATGGAAACATTTTCACAGTATAGATAGTCAAATGCATATTACAGTAGTATTTGCGATCTGGCTATATGAAATCTAATAAAATATTTGCAAACCCTGTCATTTAAGTTATGAGCACACCAAGCAATTGGTTATCTTTGCAACATGAATAAGGCACAGCTCTCCCAGAGGGAACTGCAGGGTTTGTATATCTGGGAAGCTAGGCCTGTAGTTGAAAGCAGTCAGTAGCACAAGTTATTATACCAGGCAGAGCTCACCACTTCCTGAAGTGACTTTGTTTTGGTCTGTTTACTCTGTGTATCCAGACAACCTAAACAGCGCAATACATGGGCTGCTGAATGTATACTGTATGCTCCACTGAAGAAATATGGGGCATTGTAGCAGCTGAGCTGCACTTAAAATGAATTCCTTATAAAAGGCTACAATATGATGTTTAGAAAGGAGGAGGAAAAAAAAGATTGTTAGATAGTTAAGGGTGTCTGCCACTGAGAGAAAAAAAATCTTTACGTGCTGAAGACAAAATCCATTCTAATTAGTAATTAGGTGCCATGTTGCATAAAGCTAGTGCTGCTTTGTTTTTGTGAAATTCTTCAAATTCCTAATACTGTATGTTGAAGCCATCAAACTGCCAAGCCAGCTGCATGCATCTCTACTCATGCAGGGTCAAGTCTGTAGTGCAGGAATGGATTTGCTCTTGTGAGCCTATATTTGTGTGAAATTCTTACAAAGTGAATGAGTAGATCTTTGGATCTCGTAAAAAATGAGAGAGCAATGTGACTGAATGACCTCATCCTTGTGATCACCTTCTTCTCTGGGGGCAGGACGTGGGTGGCACAGACAGGCAATGCCACACACTTTTGCTCTGTCTGAAATTGGGTCTGCAAAACCTCTTTTACGATGATTCTCAGCAGCTGTCTGTGCGGACAAGAAAACAATGTCCCTCATTCATCACTCTGATGTAAAAGCAAGGAAAGACCATTTATATCCATGGAGAAGTTTTAACCCTTTACAGTGTATGAAAAATGTAGTGCATGCTGTAAACCTGCATGCAGTGATGTTAATGAGCAACTCTGTTGCTTGTCAAGAAAATGATGAAGAAAGAATAATTGTATTCATTATGTCTGGCAACTTATCTCAGGATTTTGATATTATTTTTTAATTACACTGTAATCACAAAGTAATTTATCTTTGGACTTTCATGTCAGGAACATCATATAAATGAGTCCCAAAAGCAGAAGTAGGAGCAGAAGAAACATAACAAAAGCACATACTGTACATGCAACATTTGCATCTACATCTGTTCAAATAAGCTTTAATCAGTTATAATATTCTACAACGCATACAAAATGTGTTCCTCCATAGTGGTGCTTTATCTAACTCCTTGGCTTCCTAAGCAGGACTCCTTCTGTATCTAATCAGGTTAAAATCTAAAATGGAAGGCAGCTGCTTGCATATAAACTCTTCAGTTAGCATCTTTCTGTGACGACTTAGTATTAATGCTACTCTGCAGAATTTTCAAGTTGAATTACACAAAAACGTTGATTATATTTTGAAACATATCTGATACTTGAAACCTTAGACCTGTGCCTGTATTTATCAAGCATATCAGAGTAGGAATATGGTCCCAACCGACTCAAAAATCGTAGAGTGATGCAATATGGTCCTAATTTTAGGAGTAAGAATAAAATAATTTTATCAGTTTTCCTAATTTAGGAAAGTTCTCCTAACTTCAAAAGGTTTTAGGAAAGATTGTCAGCAGTCCCAAGTCACAAGGAGGTGCTTGAGGATGATGTTCAGGCAGAGATCAACAAACACATCCCAGGAAAGATTGAATGCTTTGGAATTGCTGGACAACAATGAAATAATAAATAGATACCCATCTGCAACAAATCTTGTATATTACATGATTGATCCATCAACGCAGGGGAGCTCTGCACTGTCAGCTGAAACAAAAGTGTTGGAAACATTTTTTTTTGGCCATAGAGAAAATGAAGCTTTGCAATAGCAATGATGTGGGTATGTCATAATAACTATTTCTCAAATTTTGTACCAAACTTTGAATGCCCTTACAATGCATGAGGTAATACATAAAGTTATACATTTCCCCAAGACTCTATGGAAGGTAATGTTAAAATAAGTTGCATTAATGCAGCTTGCTGCATTTCCTGGAGTTGTTGGTGTGACTGATGACACGCACATAAAAAACATTGCCCCCAAGTGTGGATGAGATATATGAATTACAACCAATATCACAGTATCAACACACAGGTGATCGTGGATGCAAACTGTATTGTAGTAGCCAGCATATTACTCAAAAGATAAGTGGGGTTGGATGGGAGATTCATTGAACTGTCATACTGGTATGCTGAGCTCTGCATTCCACAAACTCCTGGAACATTCACAGCACACTTGACAAGTCTTGGAAGGTTTAAAAAGATAGGCAGACACCTCAGGGACATCGAATAAATACAGCCTTATAGAATGTAAGGGGGATAACGAAGAGAGACAGACACGGCACATGACACTGGAAGACAAACAGGAGCACTGGAAGTGTGAACGTGACTTCATAAACGGCACAAGAATAGCTGTGGCTAGTTTCAGTAATTGTTGTTTTACAAGGTATTTCCTGTGGCCATTACAGCTAGAAGGTAATTCTTCTGAAAGTATGGCAGTGGATCATTCATTGTTAAATAAACATTTCTCTTATTGGGCTTTACTCTCATTTAGTGTGCGTGTCTACATCTCAGTCTTTCTATCTCCGTGCTCATTACAGTGTTATTCTTAATGATGTTGTGAAGTGGCAACAATTAACTGAAGCTTAGAACAATATGCTAACTTATTATGTTTTCTTTCTTCTTCTCCTACTACTTTAAATATCATTAATAATAATAATAATATTGCTATATTTGTGGTGAAACCTTAGCAATAGTAGTGGAGTAGTGTCAGGTTAAGTAACTTGTTCGGGGGCGCACAGTGAGTCAGAAGCAAGGATTGAACCCTCACACCATGGGTGTTACTTAGCCACATTGCCTTTAAGTTTTATAATATATGTACTATATCACGTAATCACGCTATATGGTTATTTTGAGATCAACAAAAATTAATTCAGCTTTCTGTCCCCTTGAGTCAAAATGTGCTTGGTCCCTCCATTCTTTCATCTCATGTGAGAGAGTAATTAAAATATTCTTTGTGTGCATCTTGATCTTTTCCATCTCAGTGATTGCTACAGCATTGTTCTTGAAGTTGTTGTGAAGTGGCAACAATTACATGCAATATCCTACCATATTATGTTTTCATGTTTCTTCTTTTTCTCCTTCTCCTACTACTTTGAATGTTAATATTATTATTATTATTATTATATTTGTAGAGAAACCTTACTATTAGTTGCAGAAATCTATAAAACATCATCATGAGTTCCAATTTGTGGCAAAGGATGCCATAAAATCACATAATTTATTCTCAAATGTGGCCTCCTACTCCTTTGTGGCAGTGGGAGTAGGACACTTCATAATTACTTCTCATGTCCTACTCTTGGGTAGGACACATTCTTATTCTTATCAGACTTTTAGTGTTATTCCTTGGAGTAATTCATGGTTGCTTGACAAATACAGGAACTGATGTCTTAAAGTGTATGCAGGCAATTTCCATTTGTGTTAAACTCCTATCTATGCATACATTTCCAGACCCCTTTATCCAACTCAGGTTTGTGGGGAACAAGTGCTTTATTCAAGCAACATTAGTTTCACACACCCAAACTCACTTATAGATGGTCAATGTAGCGTTGCCATTCATTCTATACTACACGCAAGGTATGATATATGGGGGGTCATGGTGGGTCTGAGACTGTCTCAATAGTTCTTAGAACTCCTGGATTGCCTAAAAATATAAATTGTGTAGGGAACCTGAAAATAAATTAAAAAAACATGGGGTTATAAATCACTTAGTGGCCATTACTGAGTTTGTAAAAAAGTATTGTAGCAACTACCGCACTGGCTAGGTGGTAAACATATCTCATGTTAGGCATTGAGAGGATTCAAGAAAGAGGACGAAAACATGAATTGAAAAAGCGTACATTGTTGTACTATGTAGCCATTAGTGCTTACCTTTGTCACAGTGTTGAGGAATGTGATGATGGATAGCAAAAAGTGATGTGGAATACTGATACTGTATTAAAGACCATGTTGATGTTGCAGAAATCGCTGTTTTACCTTCAAAATGACATACTACTACTTTCTGTAATTTTAAGTCAGTAGAGCTGCACAGCTGGTCTATGGCAGGGTGATTAATTGTTTCATGTTAGCCACCTGATGAACTAGCCATTTTATTATCATATACACAACATCTTGGTGTGTATGTCTCATGAAAAGTGCCCATTCTATGTTACGCCAATGAGACATTCAAGGAGGCATTGGTTTGTTAGCAGACTGAGTAGATGTGTATCTTAAGTGATAGTATTCTCCATAACTAATTTATTGACTATTTCATAGCATCAGAGTAAGATTTCAATGTCTAGTTAACACTAGATCACTAATGGAACTCCAAGATTACCAAAACGTATATTACATACTGACTACACATTTTTAGGATGTGTGAAAAAAGTCAAGTGATTTCAGCAGTGATACTTCCATTTCCTGGGCATAAAGGATTAAGTGATCAGAAGAAATGAAAAGGTAATACCAAATCCCTGAGACAAATGATTGTATGATTTCTTGTAAAGAAACCATTAAAATCGGGGGAAAAACAGAGAAAAATAAATGTGTGTTCATGACATTGGGAAAATTCAAAAATTAGAATCCTGATTATATATATCTATACTAATTAATAAAAGGCAAAGCCCTCACTGACTCACTGACTGACTGACTGACTGACTGACTGACTGACTGACTGACTGACTGACTGACTGACTCACTCACTCATCACTAATTGTCCAACTTCCCGTGTAGGTGGAAGGCTAAAATTTGGCAGGCTGATTCTTTACAGCCTACTTACAAAAGTTACGCAGGTTTCATTTCGAAATTCAACGCGTAATGGTCATAACTGGAACCTCTTTTTTGACAATATACTGTAATGGACGGCAGCTCGATGGCCGTGGGAGTCGGAGTTGAGTGTCACGTCATCACGCCTACCACGTAATCACGTGGAAAGACTGTGAACGCAGTAGGGAGAAATGAAGGAAGAGCCGCAAACAGCGAAGAAGAAAAAATTAATTAAACAATTGAGAAGGGAGCGAAACAATAAGAAGCGAGCGAGTGAAGCATACAAGCATCTTCATAAGGGAAACAAAGCACGGTGTAAAATGTAAGTTTAAATTAAGTTTATTGAAACGCTCCCGTTGCGGATTGCAATAACATATTCGTGAGATAAAAGAACGCAGTAGGGAGAAATGAAGGAAGAGCCTCAAACAGCGAAGAACAAAAAATTCATTAAACAATTGAGAAGGGAGCGAAACAATAAGAAGCGAGCGAGTGAAGCATACAAGCATGTTCATAAGGGAAACAAAGCACGGTGTAAAACGTAAGTTTAAATTAAGTTTATAGAAACGCTCCCGCTGCGGATTGCAATAACATATTCGCGAGATAAAAGTTTAATGAGAAGACACGAGGTATAAACGAACCACACGCTGTAGCGCAACGTTAGGGGCAACAGTTTCAACCATTCTATGATCTGCTTCTCGCAACTGAAAGACGGCACATGGCGGATGTTAGCCGACTTGCTGACCGCAATGTTAGGGGCTTCAACTCTGGCGCTGACGATAGAAATTCGATTCCCGAGAGGGGATGCAGTGAGTGTGTATGCCTGATGAGCCCAGAATTAGGGAGAAACAGTGTCACATACTCTTTGCATTATTTGAAAGTAAACTATTAAAACCATTCTATGATCAGCTTCTGGGAACAGAAAGAGGGCACGTGGCGGATGTAAGGCGACTTCCTGACCAACCACAAGCGTAACCTGGCAGGTAACCACCCATACAGTCAGATTGTGATTCAGAAAACGAATGCCATGAATGTAATTACCACGATCTACATACTGTCAAATAAACGAAACACACGCCGTAGCGCGACAGCTGTGAAAAGTGAGGTTCACAAAAAAACAGATCCTTAACAAATTGTTATTGGTATATTTTCGATCCGTTTAAAAAGGTATTCTTTTCTTCTTAAAAAATTAAAAGCAGTACTTCGCCGCAACGAAGCGCGAGAATTTGGCTATATATATCTGCTTCTCGCAATTAAAAGAGGGCTCGTGGCGGATTTTAGACGACTTCATGACCAAACATAAGTGTTACCTGCCAGGTAGGGTTACCACTTTTAATACAAAAAAATAAGGGACGCATACTGCAGCGGGTGCCACATCCCAGTGCCAACACTTTGCAGACTCTACTTAAAAGACCCGCCCTCCTCACTGGACAGTTAAAAAGACCAATCAAACTAACGATGACATCAAGTATTACCCAATCAAAAGTAGGAAAGGAGGCATCTTCATAAAATGCGTGTGGGATGATTTGCATGAGACGCTGCTTTAAAAAAAATGATAAAAAAAATACGGGACAAATCCCGTCCCGTATTGATTCAAAACGGGACGCGCAATTTTATTCTCAAATACGGGACGATTCCGTATTTTAAAGGACGGGTGGCAACCCTACAATGCCAGGTAACCACCCATACAATCAGATTGTGATTCAGACTAGGAATGCAATGAATGTAATTACCCCGATCTACATACAAGGCTAAAGTCTTGCAACATTCAAAGATGATGGTTTGGGATAAGTACACCATAGAACATAAAAGAGCTTATGAAGCCTTGAACCGAAAAAAGCAAGATCTCAGAGATCGTAAAAAAAAAAAATAGGAGGTAATGTCGTTTTACTCACTGTAGATTTTAGTCAAACATTACCAGTTATTCCACGAGGGAGACCAGCAGATGAACTCAACGCGTGTTTAAAATCCATGCTTCTCCCACGCTCGGTTATATGTCGCGTGTTCTCGGGTAGGTACACCAAAAAATTTATACATTTAAGCATGTAATGGGCAAACAAGAAATGAGGTATACCCAAAGGCACTGCAGTAGTACTTAATGTAACTTTACTTCTTAAATGTTAATGTTTTACTGTTTAATAATTTATACGCTTCTTATATGTTGTTCAAATTCTTTTATCAAAATACCAGTGACAGCGCAATGCACGATAACATGGAGTGAATACACCATACGCATCCGCCCACGGCCGCCCTGGTGTGCGCAGATAGGAGTTGATTCTACAATAAAATAAAATAAAGATAAAAAGAGTAATACAATCATCACCCATAAAGTGGATAGTAGACGTGACGTACTATATGTGTACCAGATTTCAAGTCAATAGGTGAAACGGTTTGGGAGCTACAGGTGATTTAAAATCCTGGACAGACAAACGAATAGCCACGGTAGCAAATTACAGAAGAAGATTTTACTGTTTAATAATTTATATTTATATGAAATGTGCTTCTTATATATTACTTCATATTCTCATATGATAATGATGTTAATGTTGTTTATATTGATTTCTATGTTATTCAAACTGCATGTATGTGTGTATATGTATGTATGTATATATATATATATATATATATATGTGTGTATACATATATATGTGTATATATATATATATATATATATATATAATATATGTGTATGTGTGTATATATATATATATATATACTAGCAAAATACCCGCGCTTCGCAGCGAAGAAGTAGTGTGTTAAAGAGGTTATGAAAAAGTAAAGGAAACATTTTAAAAATAACGTAACATGATTCTCAATGTAATTGTGTTGTCATTGTTATGAGTGTTGCTGTCATATATATATATATATATATATATATATATATATACAGTGGTGTGAAAAACTATTTGCCCCCTTCCTGATTTCTTATTCTTTTGCATGTTTGTCACACAAAATGTTTCTGATCATCAAACACATTTAACCATTAGTCAAATATAACACAAGTAAACACAAAATGCAGTTTGTAAATGGTGGTTTTTATTATTTAGGGAGAAAAAAAAATCCAAACCTACATGGCCCTGTGTGAAA
>NC_041404.2:75245093-75317593 GCF_900747795.2 Erpetoichthys calabaricus
CGGCACAGGCAAAAGATAAACGTCAAAGACAGTAACGACAAACACCTACTAAACAATTCCGCCAATTGGCTGACAACGCGTTCTATAATGAGTCCACTATTAATGAAAATTCATTGGAATTAATGAATGTCATTGTCATTCACTTAACTTCCCTGAAGAAACAACTGGCAATACAACTAATGAGTTTACACGTTGTTGTCAAAAGCGTCAAGTTAGACTGCCTCCTTTACAACAGTGCACCCTGAAACAAATCACGAATGCAAATTTGCAGAAATATACATCTTAGATCCAGATGCCGCAATCTATCAACAAGTGAACCGTCACTAAGGTCATAAACAATCACCCATTAGCTAAGTCTATAAAAATGCTACATGAGGTTGAAAGAGAGGCCAATACAAAAGCAACCTACGGCTGCCCGGCGGGCACGGGTTCAAAACGCCGGGGGTAGTCGAGCGAAGCAAGCAGGGAGCGGAGCCCCCTTGTCTATATATATATCTACTCTATATATATAAAATCCTAAGCCTAAAAGTGCAACAATTTTGTGCAACAATTTTATGTGATGTTTTTATGTCATGTTTTTTGTCACGCTTTAAATCAGGCTTATTTTAAAACCTTATATACAGTATGTTTGGTATCATTCTTTTCAGAATTTATCGAACTTTAATGTGATGTTGTTAGATTTTCAGATTCTTATTCTGTTTTTAAATTATAAACTAAAAAATATCAAGAACTCATGTCCTGTGAGACGAGACTTTGTGCCAAAACATTTAACCATGCCTGGGGCCAGAAATAAAAGACAAAGAGTAGAACAGCTGCTGTACAGGCTTAAATGTTCGAAACGCGTGAGAGATGTAGAACATGTGGCACGGCAGCAGCAGCCAGCCAGTAGCTGCATTGAGCAAAGTGGAGGTAAAAACAAAACTGTATTTGTTTCTCATTGTATCACCGTTTAAGAAAAAGAGGGGTTTTCGGTGGAGTAATCGCATCTCCTTGGGATGCGTTCAGCAACCCCTCTACACAACGCAAGTGGCAGAGATGCGAAGTGGTTGGTGTGTAGTGCAGGCCAGGGGGGTTAGCATGTGAAGCAAGCAGGGGGGAATCCCCTAGTATCTATATATATATAAATAACCCAAATACCACTGACTCACTCATCATGAAATCATGAGGACTTGGGATTTGAAATTTGGAATGTAGGTTACCCTTGGCCCATAGATGCTCGCTAAGAAACAGTTAATTAACAGTTAAAACAAAATTTTGTGGTCCAAGCACGAAATTTCTTATAGTTAGACCCGTTTGTATGTCTGTCCGCTTTTCACAAGCAGAACTTCTTAACGGATTTAGATCAGGTTTTTTTCTATAATTGGCTTGAACTTTCCGTTGATTTTGTATCTTTCTCAAGTATCATAAGTATCATAGTTCACTTGCAGTACCAATTTATTATTATTTATAGCGCGAATCCAAGAGAGACTTATCAGGACTGCGGGGAGGGGGGCGGGGCCATCCTCACTCGCGCGTATGCCTCGGGGCATAATCTTAACTCCGATTAGTTAGTGAACAAGAGAACTACTTAACGAATTGAGATCATTTTTTTTTCTATAGTTTGATTGAACATTCCGGTTGATTTTGCGAATTTTTTCATTGCGCTAAGAATCATAGTTCGCTTGCAGGAGCGATATATTCGTGCTAATCTGAGACAGAGGCTGTGGGCTGAGGGGAGGGGGAAGAGTGACATCAGGAGTAGAGAGCTGGGTGGGGCCCTCCTCACTGTCCTGTTTCACTAATACGCGGGTGAAGCCACAGGGGATGACTTGTATATAATATATAAAATGTTAATGGCTATCTGTCTGTCATGCAAACCACTGGGCCTTGGACCTTGATCTTGATGTTAAGTGAGAGTTTATGATGTTAATAAGCATAAAGCAAAGCAAGAATTGGAAATTTTTTCTCCCACTGGGCTTCAGGTCCTTCTCATTGAACAACAGTGCAGCCACATTGCACAGCTAACAGGAAAAGAACAGCAGCAATATCTGCTGACGAAGAAGCACATTGCACAGCAAAAGACAGTCATACACACAGTTACAGCACAAACAATTTGGCATTATCCTTGAGAGAGTGACCAAGGGTGCTGTGTTTTGTAAGAAATGCATGAAGCACCTTTCCTTTTAGACCAGAGGTCCAAATATTTCCTTGTGATACAGTAAAATAGCAACATAGAAATCTTGAAATACTGTAGACCTATGATCATAATAAAAGTAAATACAGTAAATCCTAATGTTAAAGATTCTAAAAACAGTATACTGTAAACTATTAATATTGTAACTAAGAGATCAATTATTTTGCAATCATTACATCATGGATGGAATTGTTTATTTTATCATATTCTCAATGAATCTGTTAAAATAAAATAAAGAAATTCCTTCTCTATTTGCTTTATGCAAATCATTTCTTACAGAGCAAGGTAATGCTTGTGACTACACATACCGTATTAAAAAAAAAAAAAAGAAATATTACCATAGAATTACCATCAATTGATTGTATAGCTATTTGGGGACTCAGCTCTAAAGCATTATTTTTCCCCTTTTTTTAAAAATAACCTGGAAAAGGACACAACAGATATTCATTGGAGTCATGGAGGACTCATCTTTTCTTTTGTTCTTTTCTTCTGCTGTATGAACATTACCTGGCGCTAAACCCCTGAGTCTGATAAGGGACATGCAGGCAGTTGTAGAAACAAATACATACTGTATTGTTAAAGGAAAGGGAAGATAAGACGGCAGCTGTCGATATGACCTTGGAGCTTGGTGTATTAAAAGGCAATGTATTAAAATAGAAGTCTAATGTTGGCTCACCAAGTCACTGAGGATCCACACAAATGTCTGAGTGACTCACCTCCAAGAGTGGTGCACAAGGAAGTATTCGTAATGAGGACAAGGAAAAAAAATAAAGCAAAGAAGGAGAGTGGGGATTAAAGAAGGATTACCTTAATGAACTGAATTGAGCCCAGAAATATTTATATTAAGCTATAGATCTAAAGATTCATCATACAATGGAACAGAGAAATTATTTTAAGGCATGTGTGTTACCTTAGTGGTGTAAATTATGACTGTTATTTTTGCAGGAGGTATAAAATAGAACGACCCATCCATCCATTTTCTATCCTGTTCTTTCGGTCAGGTTTTCGGTGTCCATTCTGGTAACATGAGGCCCAAAGCAGGAACCAAACTCATATGTGGAACCAGTCCATTACAGGGTCAGCTTACACCTACAATCACTCATACTGGGCCAATTTAGATTTCTCAATAACCACTGGCATAGCTATGTGGGGGCGGTCTGCCCCCTGGGAGGCACTTTTTAATAAACTTTAGTACTAGACTTTTTAGACTTTTTTGACAGTTTTGAATGATAGGGCTTTGACAAGCTAATGGGTGTTATCTATGTCAAAATTACATCATTTTTAATGTTTAAGAACAGTGACAAATACGTACTGTATGTTGCAAAGTTATTTTTTACAAATGTGAATCTTGACCTGTCGCCGACTTACTCTGACTGAAGAATCTCTTCGTCTTTCTTGAAAAGGATGAACCCTTCAGTCTCATTATTAATATTTTATTATTTTCTCAATGTCAAGATGCAGCGAACAAAAAAGAGCGGTGCTGCTTTTACAAAAAAGAAAAAGGCGAGGGAAGAAGTTTTAAAAAAGAATGGGTTGAAATACCTCAATCATAATTGATAACTAAAAAAATGTGTTAAAAGTTTCATTGTTTTCATTTTTTTAATGATATGATATGTCATGTGGGGTGGGGGGTCAGCAAACTCAAAGACCGTCCTGGGCAACAAAAACTCTAGCTATGTCACTGCTAATAACCCTAATTTGCATGTGGAGGGAACAATGGAACACCATCCATCCATCCATTTTCCAACCCGCTGAATCCGAACACAGGGTCACAGGGGTCTGCTGGAGCCAATCCCAGCCAACACAGGGCACAAGGCAGGAACAGATCCCGGGCAGGGTGCCAACCCACCGCAGACAATGGAACACATGAAGAAAAATCCATGAACGTGTATGGAGACTGAACAAAATCACAAGGGGGAACTGAGAGCATCTTCCTAAGAGGGCACTTCTTAAGAATGGTACAATGGGAGAATAGCAGAAATTCCTTAAACTATAAAATAGCAGCGCAGTAAAGAGCACTGTTAGGGTGATGGTAGTCATATGTGTTGGACCTTTTAAGTAAATGATGGGGGAGGGAAAATCAGGCGCAGCCTTGTTCCTTGTTGTTTCCAGGCGACGCTGTAATTTTGGGGCACATGATTTTAAAGCACCATTTAATCATTTTACAACAATGGTTTGACTCCCAGAAATTATTTCTCCCAGTCACAACAGTGTGTGAAGTCGAGATGAGCTTAACATGGAAGCTAAATAACAAAAAAACTGGAGAGAGGCATAGAGAGCTGAGTGGGAGTGGTTGGTGTGCTTATTAGGTAGACAGTGAAATAAGACACCCACCCTGATAAACTAGTGTTTGAACTTATACTTGTTTAAACAAAGTAATTACTTTTTTATGTTGTTTGAGCAGCTTGCCCTCTTGTATTTGCTACTAAGTTTCAACAAGCATGTCCCGTTTCAAGCAATGGAATTTTTATTTTGGAATAATAATAATAGTACATTTTATTTATATAGCGCCTTTCCCATGCTCAAGGTGCTTAAGATAAAAAGTAACATTTTACCTAAACAGCTGAATGGCTGGTCCTTCATATGAAGTAGGTTTGAATCACAACACTTTCAGAGTTATATCAATATAGTGATTTTAACAGTAAGTACTGTAAAACACAGAATATTTAACCATTAATCTATTATTTATTGATGTCTGTCAATTACGGACTAGTTCATTGCAGCATTCACTCACATATGCCCACATTCATTAATATGGAACCACTCAGAGTTACCAATTAACCCATCATGCATGTCTTATGTGATATGAGAGAAAAATCTAACTACCTTCATATCTTACACAGATGAGAAGAACATGCACATTCCACCCTGCTCTGACCCACATAACAAATAAATGAATTCGAGTGGAGAAAGACTAAACAGCAATATTTTATATAACAAAGGGAAAAAAGGTAAGAGTTATTTCCATGCTGAGAAGGAAAGAAGGTAACAGACATAACATTTTGACTGTATAGTCTTTATAAGGTGTGTAAACATCGTAAACGTTGTGTTTTACCTTACAGCATGAAAATAACCTTTAACTTTATTTTTTCCTTTGCAGTTGCACATTAATACAGTCCTTCACTAATTCTATTTTATTACTATATAGCACCTTTCAAATGAACAATTAAGAATACTTTAGCAAAAAGGCAAATGCTGCTTTATGCTAATTTCTGCCAGAGGAGATGAGGCAATGAATATTTTTAGGCACTTCTGCACCTATTGTCATTGTCATGTCTTTGGCTGATCACCTCACATGAAACCAAAACCTTCTAAACTTCTATTTATATTCTAAAATGCATTTTATGTTCTCTGCTAATTGCATGTTGTTGCATTCTATTATCACTTTATTAATGTGACTCATAAATAAAAAAATACAGAAATCTGGCATATCTGTCATTGATGAAGTAAATAAAAATATCAGAAAGGTTTCGACATCCAAAACAGTTAATTAAGTTCTCAAATGCACCGGAATATTATATGCATGCATTTTCTAACTTGTTTGATGTCAGGTGGATCTGTATTTCAGACTAATATACAGTAAATAATTTTCAGGGAGGCTGCTATGTATGGTGACTCCATCAATCAGGAGGGGAACACAAACTCTGTGACTGGCTACATCTCCAAATGCATAATGGATGTTACCACAAGAGCCAACCAAAAGCCCTGGATGACGAGAGAAGTGCACAAGCTGCTCAAGATCAGAAATGCAGCCTTCAGATCTGGAGACAAGACCACCCTCAGGGTGACCAGAGCCTGTCTCGTGCTATAAGGAGAGCTAAGTGGGCATACGCGCAGAGGATTAACAAACACTTCAGCAGCACCACAGACACACGTCGTATGTGGCAGGGCATTCAGACAATTACAAACTACAAGCCCAATCCACACAGCAGTGATGGTGATGCCTCCCTACCAGATGATCTGAACAACTTCTTCACACAGTTTGAGGCACAGAACAAAGAGCCTGTGAGAAAATCCACGCAAGGCTGCAGGACCTGACAACATACCCGGTCGTGTGCTCAAAGAATGTGCCAGTCAATTGGTTGGTGTCCTCACAGACATCTTCAACACATCTCTGAGCCAGTCATCAGTCCCAGCATGCTTCAAGTTGACCACCATCATACCAGTGCCGAAGAAGTCATCAGTGACATGCTTGAATGACTACCGACCAGTTGCACTCACTCCAATCATCATGAAGTGCTTCAAAAGGTTAGTCATGTCACACATAAAGACTAATCTCCCTGCCTCCCTTGACCCTCTTCAGTTTGCATACCGCTCAAACAGGTCAACTGAGGATGCCATATGTTCTGCACTTCAACTCTCCCTGACATATCTAGATAAAAAAGACACATATGTCAGGATGCTATTCATAGACTTTAGCTCCGCCTTCAACACAATCATCCCTCAAAATCTGGTTGTAAAACTGAGCAGGTTGGCCCTGAACACCACCTTCTACAATTGGATCCTGGACTTCTTAACAGAGAGGCCCCAGTCAGTTCGGATAGGCTGCAACACTTCCAGCATCATCACACTGAACACTGGAGTGCCGCAGGGCTGCGTGCTTAGTCCACTGCTCTTCGCCCTGCTGACTCACAACTGCACAGCCATGCACAATACCAACCACATCATCAAGTTTGCAGATGATACGACGGTGCTGGGACTGATAAGCAGGGATAATGAAACAGCATACAGAGATGAGGTGGAACAGCTGTCTGCCTGGTGTGAAGACAACAATCTATCTCTCAATGTTGACAAGACAAAAGAGATAATCATGGACTTCAGAAAATCACATCCTGCCCACATCCCACTCAGCACCCTTACACCCCTCACATGGACTTTTCACACTTCTGCCATCCAAGAGAAGATACTGCAGCATCAGAGCCAAATCTGCCAGGCTGCAGGATAGTTTTTACCCCCAAGACTGTCAGACTCCTTAACACCATGCTGCCCCCTGGGATCTTCCACACGGCCTCAACCACCTCTAAAAACAGAACTTTTATACATGCAAGCCACTTTCCTGCAAAGACTAATGTGCATGTAGAAAAGAACTGAAAATCTCATACTGACCTTTAAGTATTTTGACACTCTTGATATTATTCTGCTGTGAAACATTCTGACCTGTCATTGTTTACACATGTCTTAAACAACTATTATCAATTACTGATAATTTATGCATTATTTATATCTATTATTATTTATTTATTTATTTATTATTTACATATCTATTGACTATATTTATGTATCTAGATTGCATCAATGTTCATATTGCTTACTACACGTCAATATTGCTACTACTTCTTTGTCTTGTCTTTGCACAATGTCTTGTCGTATTTGTGTTTTAATTTTAAATTTTAATTTTAATTCTATTTTTAATTTATTATTGCACTTCATGTTGTTACACTGTGGACCCTGAGCTTCGCAATTTCATCTATCTGTATACTTGTATATGGTTGACATGACAATAAAGTTTGCTTTCACTTTAAATGTGAAATTACAGGTCAACATCTATTTTGGTAAGTTCTGGAAAAATTGTTTGCTGTGGTTTGAATTTATGAAAACTCTGTTGCACTTTCCTTCTGTGTAAAGCAGATCGGAAATGGTCTCTCCACCCAAACAGGAACAGTGTTCTTTGGGAGGAAGTCATTTAGATGAAAACACCACAAATTCCATTTCTTGTTCTGATTTTTAATTTAGCCTGTGTTTAGCCAAATAGGAAATTTTCCTGTTTTCTACTGTTAACTAAAGTATCTATCTATCTATCTATCTATCTATCTATCTATCTATCTATCTATCTATCTATCTATCTATCTATCTATCTATCTATCTATCTATCTATCTATCTAAAGCAGATTGGTATCTGAATTTGTATATAAGCACATTACTGCAGTTTAATGAAAAATACATAATTCATGATTATCAGTAGGGCGGCACGGTGGTGCAGTGGTAGTGCTGCTGCCTTGCAGTTAGGAGACCCGGTTTCGCTTCCTGGGTCCTACCTGTGTGGAGTTTGCATGTTCTCCCCGTGTCTGCGTGGGTTTCCTCCGGGTGCTCTGGTTTCCTCCCACAGTCCAAAGACACGCAGGTTAGGTGGATTGGTGATTCTAAATTGGCCCTAGTGTGTGCTTGGTGTGTTTGTATGTGTTCTGCGGTGGGTTGGCACCCTGCCCGGGATTGGTTTGTGCCCTGGGGTTGGCTCCAGCAGACTCCCGTGACCCTGTGTTTGGATTCAGCAGGTTGGAAAATGGATGGATGATTATTAGTATAAGGAAAAAGAACACAAACAATATTTTGTTTGCAGAAAGCATTCATTTAGGTCAGCTATGCTACAAATTCATCTCAAGTTTTAAAAATGATCTCTCGAGAAAGAATGTGGCAGACCCTTGCTTCTTTTTAGGAAGGTCTCCTTTTCCTAGGTCTCGATTGAACTGTACTTTAAGAGTCGCTGTGCTTTCTCTGTAAATGGTGACACGGTGGTGCAGTTGTTAGCTTTACTGTCTTGCCACCCAGTCTTGCTACTCTTAGTGTGGAGTTTGCATATTCCTTCTTTGTGTGTGTGTGTGTGACTTTCTTCCCAGGGCGGTTGACTGACATGTCTAAATTGTTCAATTGAATGTGGATGGGTGTGTGTCTGTGTCTGTGAGTGTGAGTGAGCCTTGTAATGATATGATGCCCTCTCAAGAATGGTTTGTGTCTTGCATCCAACATTGTCTTTGTAGGCTATGAATGTCCCTGATCCTGTAATAGAATGCGGAAAATATATGGGCATTTTGAAAATAATAAATTGTTAACAGATACTCTTAGGGTCACTGTTCATGTACTAAAAGAATTCACTTAAAAATCATAAAAAACTGTGGCTGGCATGGCTCAAGGGGAAGAAGCCCCCCCCCACCCCCACCCCCTTTCCCAAGATGCAGTCCTGAATAGTTTAATAGTGGAAAAGACCAAAACAGGAATGGCAATTCCGTAATTAAACATTCACTTTAATGATAAATTTGGGTAAAATAAAATAGTCAGGCTTGTGGTAGGTTTCACACAAACTCTATCCCACTAGTAAAGTGGGGTCTCTAGTGTCAGTTTCTGGTTTCCAGGAATGAGGTCACCACCAAGATAGCTCAGTCACACAGCAGATTTTTAAAGGAACAAAAGACCCCCTCTTGGACTGGCAAAAGATCTCTGCCCATCAGTTTGGAAAGATGGGTGGAGGCCACTAGAGGCAGTAATCGTGTGTTGCCTCAAATGTGAAACCTGTAAGGAAGGATAGGAAGCACAGAAGGAATCTGCTAGACCTGTGTTGTGATTATGTAAATGTATAATTTCCCCAAGGCTCTAGAATTTTTTAAAATTAACATTCAGGTCTGGTTTCTAAGATTTTGAATATGTATATTCTAAATATATGATTTTGAATACCTGGAATTCAGGAAGCATTCACAGATGACAGTTCCCAGAAATTGTGCTGAGTGATATCATTAACCAGATGATATGAAAGCTGGCAGTGTGAAGTGCTCATCGCCCAAGTTTGTAGAAATGGCCCCTAGCATTTATATTATGTTACAGCCTGGGTTTGTTCCCTGTTTATTTTCCTTACTATTGTTATTTCTGTAATTATTGAATTAGTATTTTTCATGCTTGTTTTTAATGTAATGTTTGGCAATATTGTTTTATTTAAATATGGTTTAATTTTATATATATATATATATATATAATATATATACTGGGCGGCACGGTGGCGCAGTGGGTAGCGCTGCTGCCTCGCAGTTGGGAGATCTGGGGACCTGGGTTCGATTCCCGGGTCCTCCCTGCGTGGAGTTTGCATGTTCTCCCCGTGTCTGCGTGGGTTTCCTCCGGGCGCTCCGGTTTCCTCCCACATTCCAAGGACATGCAGGTTAGGTGGATTGGCGATTCTAAATTGGCCCTAGTGTGTGCTTGGTGTGTGGGTGTGTTTGTGTGTGTCCTGTGGTGGGCTGGCACCCTGCCCAGGATTGTTTCCTGCCTTGTGCCCTGTGTTGGCTGGGATTGGCTCCAGCAGACCCCCGTGACCCTGTGTTCGGATTCAGCGGGTTGGAAAATGGATGGATGGATATATATACTGTATATTATATATTGTATATGCAGCCTTTTAAGCCACATTTCTTGTGTTCTGTGGGTGGAGCCCCAAGACATAGGGCCACTGTGACATTATTGCTTAAGAGCACCCTAAATTTTACATTTTGGCAGAGGACTAAGTGTGGCAGAGGTTCAATGAAATCTTGAGGTATACATTGCTGTAAGTACTGTTTGGATTTTCTGGTTTTGTGGATATTTTACTGTTGTGTAATTCTGTCTGTGGATTCAAGACTGGACTTGTTGGCCTTGGATAACCTTTTCAGGCATATCCTTTTTGCCTTTTGGCAAGATGACAGGAGAAATGAGAACAAGTCTTCCTTGGCTGGCTGCTGGGGGCAACATAAAGTCCCTGACTGGGAAATAAAGACCTTGGGCTGTTGTAGAGACCTGACTATGTAAGGGCTATTGAGGGCACTGCAGTACGGAATTGAGTGAGAGAAATTTTAAAGCTGGGTCAGATCGAGGCTACTAAATGTTTTAGCTGAGGAAATGGTAGTATGCAGAGAAGTAAGTAGCAAATAAAAGAAAGAGAGGGTGAAATAAAGAAAGATAAGGAATAAAATCTCTTTTTGGCACTCATTTGAGATCAGGGGTTCAAAACCTGTGGTAGCTTGGCCCAGTAGGGCACCAAGGGATTTATTTCAGTTTCCCTGTTATTTTTTGCACCCCTCCCCCCAATCCCTTGTACATTATTTGTTCTAACAGCAATGCCCCCTGTTTTATATTTCCTTTTGTTATTATTCTAGAGTTGGAGAGACATCAGGAGGGCACTCATAGTTCTTGTTTTAAGAAGCAGCTGCATCAGATGTTACAGTAATTTGTTACTTTCTGAATGTGGAAAATGGGGGCTGCATGTTTGGGGGGTGGTGGCTAAGTAGTGAAACTTTCTCTTTAAACTTTCCTTCAGTTCTTCTAGGGATCTTTACCACTAGAGAAAACCTCTGAGGCTAGCTAAGGGTTAGGCTGATGACTAACATGGCCTCTTACATATCCTCTTTTAGACCTTTCGAGAGTTTCAATTGAACAGAATTTTTACATTTAGCAATTGATCAATGTTAAGTTCTTTCAAAAAAATTTAAATGATTTATTCTTGATGTTTGTTTACTAAACCAAATTAGAAATTTTAACTTGCAAGACAACATCTTAACTTTGTGTAGCTGCCTACCTTATTAAATATTTACATTGACAGCTCATAGTGACACAGAGTAGTTGTGCCAAGTCTTAAGTACAATCACTCCTGATAAATGACAATCCTATTTAGTTGAAATTAGTGACCTATCATGCTCTGACCATAGACTGCGCAGGAATGGCATTCTCACTCTGTTCTGGTCACCTATGCAGATCCCACGTTCTGTGGACTTTTTCTCTTAGAACTTTTTATTTATCCTTCAAAGTTCCACAAAAGAATGGAAGAACATTTACAGAACTTTAGCTTGTCAATCTACTGCTGTCAAAAAGAGTGAGCCATGTCTGTGTGTATTGAAGACTGGCAGAGGGCAGGGGCAGATACGGTTAACTGTCCAAGGGGCACACAGTGGAGTGTACCTCTAAGGCCAGGTTTATATTTCACACAACGCGACGCAACACATGCTCCAGCGGATGCTACTGCTACGCAAGTGTTGTACTGTTCATACTTGCGCACGAACTTTACATAAATCTGGAAGATTCCACCAGATGGCAGTATGATATGATCAAGGTGAGATGACGTTCGGCTTCACTGTGTTGTGAATTGCCTGAAACACCCATTAAATTCCAAGGACACCTTGCCACAATATCTCTGAAAAGGAAGTTTAATGATTAAATCCATCAATCCAGGGATGCGCCCATTCCAGCAAGAATTAGGCACGAGACAAAAACAATCCCTGAATGGGGGTATCAGATAATTACAATGTGAACACAAGTACAAACATACACTAGCATCATTTTAGCATCATTTTAGCGTCACCAAATCTTCAAACCTTCATGTCTTTAGAAGGAAACCGGAGCACACTGTGGAAACCCACCAGGAACACCTGTAAACTCCAGGCAGGTAAAACAAGGGACGTGACTCCCTATGAGACAGACTGTATTTATTATTTAAATGAAGTTAATGACTTATTTGTAAAATGTAGATGCACAAACTGTGTGTTTCTTCGTGCCGGTCCCAAAATGGGAAGGGTTATGTCAGGAAGGGCATCTGGTGTAAAATTTTGCCAAATCAATATGCAGACAACAATTTTGGATGATCCACTGTGGCAACCTCAAATGGGAGCAGCCAAAAGAAGAAGAAGAACATACATACTTTAATGCATTTCAGCTTTCCCTGGAATAATGAACCCCAATTGTTCCTTGAAAGTACCACCGCTCTGGGACAGTTTTTCATTATAGTGGGTAACTGGGAGCCACCTATCACCTTTGAGGACTTCTACTTCACTTCAGTTTCCCATCAAAGTATTCTACCCAAATCTATGCCCCCTGAAGTGTTTAGGGCTAGGCTTCCTTTTCCCTTTTCCTCCCTTACAAAGTTTTCTTTCATTTTCTGTCCCATTTTTTACTCTCTGAATGTTAGCTGTTATCCCATTGCTTCCATCTACAAATTCTATAGTCTATAGGGGGTGATTATTTGAACTCTACCCAGTAGTTATTTCCAACATTTTGGGGGTACTAAATGACTTCACCCCCTAGTGCTAACGTGGGTCACTTCTTCACTCTTTTGTCTGTCGTAGTGGTAGACAGCTGGAATCCACCAAAGCCATTCTAAGATGGGGAGTAGTCCAATGTACCTTCCTTAGGCAGTGAGATCACCATCTCCAATAATAGGAATAGTACCCTGTAGTCTGCTCAGTCCTGTTACTGGCAGTTAGCCATGCCTGATCTAATCTTCTCTCCAGCTACTGTAGGGCTGGGATTTTATTTCTCTTCTCACCTGTAAACTATCTGCTGAAATTCTGGTTATTCATTTTGGTAGTTGGGCTCCATTAAAAATACAGTCATTAGCATATATGTCTGTAACAGTGCTGCACGATTGTTTTCATTTGTTTCGTCTGTTAAATTGTTGTTTTTTTACATAGTTGTATTGCTCCTTCTGTAAAAGTAACAACACATTGAAAAACAAATGAAAAGACAAATAATTGACAGCATTTGAACCTTTGAGGTGGCACTTCCTGTTTCTGTTTAAAGATTTCTAGGTCATTTCTATATACATTAAGACTTCTGAACTCATTTCTAGTCACTACCTGATCTGCACCCCTTGGGCAGTGTAGAAAACAGGTAAATTAATGTATGCATATTTGAAAAATGTTGCGCAAATTGGGCAGAGGGTGCATGCACAATGTAAATTGGATAGGGACTCATGTTGTAAAATAAGAGGCACAGATCAGGCAGTGCCCTAAATGATAATGCGTGAAAGTTTTGCACTATGTGTAACAGATCAGACGAGGGTGCAGATTGGGTGGTGACAGTTCCCTCTCTCTCTTTCTCTTGTTCTCTCCATCTTCATCTTCTTCATATTTTGCCATCTTGACTTCAATTGAAAACACAGCTTTTTGATGACCACTAGCATTCCCGAGGAAATTCCAGGAACCACCTCATCACAACTCTAACAGAAAGACTTTTTCACTGGCTTTTATCTGAGTAAATAATTCACATCTAAGTGGGACTCAGATTCTTGAGATTGTTATATTTTTTCCGGGTTATTCAGTTTGCAATAGTTTCAGTCATTTTTTTCTCCATTCACTTTACTTCAAGGAGTTTATTTGTCATTTAAAAACACTTTCTTGGTTACTGTTCCAACCCAGGGTTTGTGTATGTTTGGTTTATGATATTTTTTGACTGTATTATGTATAATGATTATATCTTGAGGAATAATGGGTGGGTAGTTTTGTAGTGAATGTAAATCAATGGTTTATTTTTCAATTTATTAATTCATTGGCTTTTTCAGGGCGCCTTCTATTATTATGTTTATTTTCATCTTTCTTTACAATATATTCGCCTTTCACCTTTATATTTTGTTTTTTACTGTCTGAACCATTGGCTGGTAGACTGAAATCAGGAAGCTTGTTGTAAGTGGACTATGGCGTTGACTTGGCCTAGCCCCAAGTTTTTCCCAGCCTCAGGCCTGGAAGTGTAGTAGCAAACCAAGGCATTTTGAGCCGGTTATTATACATGAGCATACAAGCTATGAAAAAGATGGAGGAGCAAACTGTTAGAATTAAAGAAGAGTCTGGGTCTGCGCAACAGAGTGTGGAATACAGGAGCATTGCTGACAATGGATAAGAACAACTTCAGAGTGCAGTAAGCCACATACTGTATAATTAAATGTAACATTTTGAGTGCATATTTCTGTAACAGGCAGCAGGTTTATCACAACTTCTTTAGTCTGCACTTCCTTCTGGTAGAGTAAACAGAATATTGAGAGCAGGAGCACAAGCAGTTTGAGGCTTGTTGAAAATTCTCAGATAAAAGCATGGCACACATACTTCACAGGCATCTGGGAAAAAAAAGGACTCAAGGGACTTCTGATTTAGAGTGTTTTTTATGTAGTGTCTAAGCAACCAAGTGACTGACCACAAGCCTGGACTCAGCAGCTAATCCTTTTACTGGAGGAGGAGGAGGAGGAGAGGAAATGACAGTGACAGGGGAAGGGATTGAGATATGGCTGTATACTGTAATACAGTATTTTGAGGATCAAAACAATGAATTCAATGGAAGACACTTTTAATAAGCTTGTGTTATAATACTTAAGACACCCATTCATTTTATAACCCGCATGCCCAGCTTAGGGTCACAAAGGTCCATACCTATTCCAGCAATCACCAACATTCCAGCATTTGTGGAAGATAGGAATGAACCATGGACATGGCACTAATACATGAAAAGCAATGCAGTGTAATTTATAACAAATCCATTGTTTGCATTAAGTGATCACAGCTTTAGGGATCAATGTTTCGATTCCTTCTTCTCTATCTTTTTTCAGGTTCCTCCATGCTCTCCTCCTGCTAAATAATATCTTTCTGCTAGAAAATGTTACCATAATATGTACAGCATATATTAATTTATTTTTAGATCTGTTAAATTAGATTAAACTGATTTTTGCATCAGAAAATAAGACAAATCCTCCTTATTGACCTTAAATGCAAGATTGTGATGTGCAGGTTTTACAGCTTTTGTCATTTCATGTATTTCTTCTCTTACAATCAAAATTTTTAGTGAAATACCACATGAAGATGAAGCATGTGAGATTCCTGCCTTATACAGAACATCTCATTAGGGAAGCATACAGAAGTCAGCCATGGTTGAATGTCTGCAGATTGTGCTCAGCAGCTGTGAAATAAACATCTGAAGAAATAAACACATTAGATGTGTGTGTCACATAACCAGTTATACCAAATGCATACAGTTACAATGCTGTCACCCTGCCAGCATCTTAATTGAAAAGCATGTCACTTTGTGCCAAAAACAATACCAGCAGAACTACAAGAGCACTGGCTGGCACTGTAGTACAGTACAAGGCAGATAATTATAAAGCCAGAAAAAGTGACTGCAGCCAACCTGCCAGTGCATAAAATCAACGGCAACAGCTACTTTTAAACAATGTGCCCTCACTGGTGACCAATTGTGATAGTGACACAAACCAAAAAACACATGTGTATGCACACACCTAGGGAATCCATTTCCGGACAGGTTTATCCATTCCCGGGAATTCAGGAATCCCGCATGTCATTCCCGGAATCCCGGGCTCCCGGAAATGACACAGTGCACGGGCATCTCACATGTGAACGGTTTTAGAACGAGCAACACTTATTTTTAATAAAACTACTGCAATATGTTGACACCAATAAAAGACTAACCTTATATACAAGCAGTTCATGCTGTCATATAAGTACATGTATCTAGTTAGTTGCGGTAATAAGAGCATAGAAAGTACAACGTGTTGAGCGTGCGGTCGTCCAGGCAAGAGCGCACCTTCGTGCAGAGTACGCCAGCCGCTGAGAAAGCACACTCTGCCTCGACAGAAGTAGGCGGCACAGTCATCAGATACCGATACACTTGTCCTAAACAATGCCCGCACTTGCCGTTGCTCTGAAACACCAGCATTTCAGCTTTTACTGATGCATCCTGTTTCTTGTTATCATTCTGTGATGACAAGTTTCTTAGCACAGATAATGCGGATGCAACAGACTGACGCATTGCAATTTCAAGTTCCTGTTCAAAGCTGTCAACAGCACAGATGTCAATGAACTCTGCCCCGTCCCCGCATTCGTAAGCTGCAGAGTGCAGACTCCTCCTAGTCCACTGTGCTCAGTCAGCCAGGAGACTGACTGCTGCTGGTCCATTGTTGACTGAATTAATCGGCAACACACTACACCGTGGGCCAAAAAATGGTGCCACTTAACTATTTTCAACTATAACTCTGTTATTTCTTGATCGATTTTTACACTTTTACACGCTATATATGCGAGCTTGGCCATTCCCATTTTCCCGGGAATTACAGCAGTTTCATTCCCGGTAATGCGGGAATGAAATATGTCCAGGAATCATATGGATTCCCTACACACACCCCATGATTGGATAAGCTATAACACAGATGGTTATTGTGAATTAACTTCAGATAACAAGGAATTGTGGTTACCTTCCACAGGCCAAATGTTTACGAAGCCCAAGTTAGTTTGATGATGGTGTGTGTGTGTGTGTTTGTGTGTGTGTGTGTTTGTGTGTGTGTGTGTATGTGTGTGTGTGTGTGAGAGAGAGAGAGAGAGAGACAAAGGCTGGGCAAGAGTCAGTGTGTCCTGAGTGAACTGCCCTCCCACTTAGGACTGTGGCCTTTAGCCCAGTGATTATGGGTCAGACTCCTGAGACTTGGTAGTAAGTTATTAAGTGCATTTCATATCTATCTATCTATCTATCTATCTATCTATCTATCTATCTATCTATCTATCTATCTATCTATCTATCTATCTATCTATCTATCTATCTATCTATCTATCTATCTATCTATCTATCTATCTATCTATCTATCTATCTATCTATAGTCATTGACACCAAGGAAGGGCTAGTGTTCTGGCCAGGATGGTACAAGGTTCCTTACCCAGCTGGGAGGCGAGTTTAATGGAGGGACAGGGGGAGATCACTCGCATGGACTATTTACTCCCCCTCCCACAGTAATAGTAGTCTCCCAGGGTTATGGTGCGTGCATGGATACCGACAGGGAAGGCTGGGAACTGCAGTCCTGTTAGACCACCCTGATGAGTTCCAAGGGTTCTTCCAGAGGGAATTGCAGGGACAGACTGTCCCTACCTTAAGGATCCTCAATCTCAGAAGTGCTTCCAATGTGTAGTGCTGTAACACCAGAAGTACTCTTGGGATTAGCATAAAAGTGCTCCTCATCTCGATGAGTCGGAGTCGGAAGGTGGAGGACAAAGCTCACATGAAGGAATGGAAGGAGAACAAGAAAGAGAGGGAGAGAAAAGAATTGTGCTTGGGTAATTCTGTTAATGATAAAGAGAAGTATTGTAAAGTTATTGTGAAAATAGAATTTCACTTGCTTGAACTTGTGTTGGTGTGTTTGGAGCATTGAGGCTTAGTGGCACCCCCTATAGGTCACACTATCTATCTATCTATCTATCTATCTATCTATCTATCTATCTATCTATCTATCTATCTATCTATCTATCTATCTATCTATCTATCTGATGTAGTGCCTTTCATATCTATTCATCCCATTATAATACATTATTGTTTATCCAGGAACAGGTCAGTACCACTAAGACTACTTGATAACACAGTTTCAGAAAATAGTGTCTTATAGTCTAAAGGTGTTTTTCCTGCAGAAGTTATTTCTGTCAAAGCACCATCTTTTTAATTGGTAAGAGAGCCTATCTATCCTCTACTTATTCTTTTGTATATTTTATTTTGGGTGGCACAGTGGTTAGTGTTCATCCTGTGTTCAAATCTCATGCTGAGTCAAATTGGCCCTGTGTGGATGTGTATATTTGTGAGTGGACTGGCACTCCATCCAGGGGCTGTTTCCTGCCTTTGTGCCCTGTGCTACTGGATATTCTCTGACTGCCTACAACACTGAACTGGATTAAACAGATTTAACAATATATATACTCGTTTGCTAGAGGCAGAGAAGGTAGGAACAGATATCTGTTGCAAAGTTGGAGCCACGTTTGGATATGATTCCTGTCTGTCTCATTAGCCCAGTTACATGGGAACAATTTGAAGCTGGTGTTTGATGTGATTGTTGGCCTCATAGAAAATCCACATGAATGCCAGGAGAACACACAAAATTGCATCTATTAGGTAGAAATTGAAGCCGGTACTCCCTGTGCCACTTTTCTGCTGTGCTCATCTATCTGTTATGATAAACTAAGAAGCCAAACAAATTAATTTCTTCAAGGTGCCAAAGAAGGAATTGATTCCTGATCCTAACTTTAAATATCTCCTGTCCAGCATTAACTTCTTGTTAACGCGACAAGCAAGGTTTTAAAACAGGAAAAAAATCAAAGTGAAAGCAGCTGTCTCTTTATTTGGAACCTAATGGTGACTGTTATAGCAGTTGTGGTATGTCCTTGCAGACTAAAAAGGCACATGCAAACTCAGCAACAGGTGTTCGAAATGCTATTTTTTCAAAGTGAGTTAAGAAGAGTGGGAAAGAAAGAAAGAAAGAAAGAAAGAAAGAAAGAAAGAAAGAAAGAAAGAAAGAAAGAAAGAAAGAAAGAAAGAAAGAAAGAAAGAATTGTATGATAAAAAATTAAAAGAGCTATACAAACACTAATGAACATTCTATACCTATTCTTTCTTCATTCACTTGCCAATTCTTTATAGGGACCATGCACCAGTGAAGAGCTGGCAGGAGAATACATACCTGGAAACTATTCGCTAAAATGTTGGTAATAGATATCACCGAAATTCGACCCTGACAAGGCCAAAAACCTGCCTCCAATTTCCTGCAGCCCTTGCAGTTTAAACATTTGGGGTATAACCAAAAATACAATTAGAACATTTTGCTGCCTTGATACATTTATTGAAGTTATTAAAGCAATATTAACAGTAGCTCTTAGTTCCTGAAGATATGGGAAATACTAAGATAGGAGGTTTGCTGAATTGTTCACCATGTGATTACCTGACACACTGTCCAGGTGTTATTCCTGCCTTACTTCCCATGATTGCTGGGGATAGGCTCCAGCTCTCCTGTGACCCTGCCCTGGATAAGCAGGTAAAGAAAGTGGATGAATAAATGGATGATGACACTGATTCTGCTCCTTTGAAGGTGCAATTCTGTCAGTGTTATATGTGTTTCTCCATGTTTTTCCATTAGCGTGAGCATTTAGTGGGATTATTACCATTTGATAATTTTTTAGCCTATGGCCAGGAATTTGCCATCCTTAAACATGGAGGTTGTCTGTGTTTTAAGGTTTACATTTCTAGCCAAAAGGCAAACCACTAGATTTAAATCTTGTGGACCTGACAAGAAGAGAAAACATAATTACATCAGAGTGGCTCCAATCAGTCTACTGTATCTTCCTTGACAGGAAAAGGAAGAGGTTAGAAGAAAGAATAGGATAAAGGAATCTGGACACTGTTTGCTGAAAGCATGATGGAAAGAAAATGCAGCCAAAGAACTGGGCATGGACTTTACATTGTATTATGCTTATGGAACACAAAAGAGAACATACAAGTAAGTGATCACCTAATCGCATTAAGATTACAGGTAAAGGAATCTAGGATATTTTGTCTGCTTACACACCTCAGACAGGATGTCAACCAGAAAAATAATGGAAACATTCAGGGTTATCTACAAATATTGGCAGAAATACATAGGAGCCTAGGAGATGTTGATGATCATGGGTGAATGTTGGAGAAGACAGGATAGAGTATGAAGAATGTTTAGGTAGGTTTGGAAGGCAAATAAGAGATTCCAAAGCAGTATTAATTATTGACCTCTGCATCAGTAATCAATGGATGATTGGAAATACTTGCTTTGAAAATGCAGACGTCAACAGTATACATAAAAATGTGACGGGCGAGATCACAAATTGATATGTAGTTGATGAGGAAAGCACAATGGCGTTTGATAAAGGACTACAAGGTGATACTCAGTGAGTATTAACAGTGAGCTTTAAACAGGCATGTGCTATTTGGTGATAGCTGTGGAGACAGTGAAGGGGAAAGCAGGTGAACTGTCCAAAGATGGTTAAAATATGAAAGCCTAATGGGAGAGAAAGCCAAAAAATTTACAAGGGTTGTGTTATATTAGTGGCTTATTGGAATGGCTGATGATAAAGTTCACACAACTTTATCATATAGTCATACCTGTGAACAAGAGACCACATACAGCCAGCTGCAATGCATCATTCACTTTTACCTCTTGTCCAGCGGTATCTTCGAATGGCAAAATATAACCTGGACTAAAAGAATGTTTTTTCTCTTGCAATGTATTCATTCACCTTTGACTGCAGGTGTAAAACATATGTATGTTGGGCTGCAAGAAAGCTAACTTTTGAAATCTCATTTCTAGTAAAGATTTAACCCAACTTTGTGCAAAATTCACAAGGCTAGACTAGTCAATCATACTTATTAATAAGTGGAAGTATGGTACATCAACAAGTTGAGGGAAAAAAATCAGTTCACAAAAAAGCATAGATTATGTAGCATCATGACACATTATGACAACACTGTTATCTTTACTTACAGGAAATTTATCTTAAAATTGGTATGGGTTCTGCACCATGAAAAGCAAAGCTAAAAAGGATTTATAAAGAAGTGCAAATAACATTTGTAGTAGCAAGTCGTGTGATTAAAATGAGTTCATACAGGCAGATGTTAAAAATGAGAAAGGCATAACAGCAAGAGTAAAACAATAATAATAATGCATTTTATTTATATAGTACCTTTCCCAGGTGATATGCAAGATTGGATACAAATAATATCCACACAAAACACTAAATAAAGATAAATACAGGAAACACAAAGCTTTAAATTAGAACCAGAGACAATGAAAGCAAAATAATATACACAAATGCAAATAGTATAAGAAAACCTGAACAAATAACATGATTTGTGATACAAGCACAAATTATCCTTAGCATTGGACAAAGAGGGTAAAATGAAAGAAGGGTCAGAATATCAGGATAAGTTAAATGCTTTGCTGAATAAATGAGTTTTAAATTGTTTTTAAAAAGACTGAATTGACTCACTGCGGTGGGCTGGCGCCCTGCCCAGGATTTGTTCCTGTCTTCAGCCCTGTGCTGGCTGGGATTGGCTCCAGCAGACCCCCGTGATCCTGTGTTAGGATATAGCGGGTTGGAAAATGACTGACTGATTGAATTGACTCAGCTGCTCTAATTAATTTAGCGTACAACTGAATTGAAGGCTCTGACACCCACACTGCTCAGGTTAGTTTGGGGCACAACAAAATTGCCAGAATCTGTGGACCATAGTGGGCAGACAGGAGCATAATGATGGAGGAAGTGCAAAGCCAATTAAAGATTTATAGGTTAGTAATAAAATTGTATGTTCAGCCCTATAAGACACAGGGAGCCAGTGAAGGTGGAGCAGGATGGATGTTATGTGCTCGCTGTTGTGGGTCTGTGTAAGGATTCTTTCAACAGAGTTTTGAACCAACTGGAGCTGTGATAACAGTTTAGAAGGGGCACCTGCAAGTGGGAAGTAACAGCATGGACAAGTTTCTCAGTATCAGAAAAGAAGAGGAATGATCAATCATGGGATACATTATGGAGGTGGAAATAGTATATCAAAAGATTAAGTAAAGAGTGCAGACAAATTTTAGAAATGAGTAGCAAACAAGTGTAATGATTCTATTTTGTTTTTAACTTTTTATAATTTCTACTTGAGATATTTCAACCATTTTAAAATCTCATGTTTTTTATGTTGATGCTTGCATTTCACACATTTATTTTGATATTAAAGTCAAGTCAAGTCACGTTGGGGAGCATGCACTGGTACAGTGTGTTGCTGCACCCACCACACGATGAAACATCTTGGGATCCCGGTTGGCAACCCCCCAGGCAGACACGCGGCCCAGTCCCACCCTCCGGAAATGACCCTCTATCTGCGACAGCCAGGTGTTACGTAAGTGTCCCCTTGGCCTGGTCCAGCCACTCGGATCCTCAATAATGAGGATCCTCTGAGCCAGGTCACCCTCGGGAAAATGCGCCACATGGCCGTAGTGCCATAACTGACGCTCCCTCACAATGCAGGTAATGTGCCTCATTCGGAACTCCATGAGCAACTGCTCATTCGACACAAAGTCAAACCAACGGTACCCAAGGTTTTCCCGAGAGACACAGTACCAAAGGAGTCCAGTCTTCATCTCAGGTCACATGTGCCATGTCTCACAACCATATAGCAAAAAAGGAAGCACCAGGACTCTAAAGACTTGGAACTTCGTCCTTTTGCATAGATATTGGGAGTGCCACGCACCCCTTTCCAGTGACCTCATAACCCCCCATACTCTCCCAATCCATCTACTTACTTCATAGGAAGAGTCACCAGAGACATGAATGTCACTGCCAAGGTAAGTAAACCTCTCGACAAGGACTTGTGATATTAGATGTTTAATTGACATTGATGAAATCTTTTGTGATGTTTCTGATGCCAATTTATCTTTATTAAGTAAGATCCCATTTTGGTGTTCTGTTCTCATGATGTGGGGCAGGGTTGCTAAGGGCGTAGTCACAGGAGTCACAACATTAGCATCAATTACAGAAAAAGGTAAAAACGTCACTTGTGGCCAACATTTTCAATAAGATTTGCAGATCCATATTACTAACCGAGAATGCTAAACCGGATGGACGCAGGGACATCCGGCCATGGGCCGTAGCCGCAAAAAGACGTACTGCGCAGGCGCCCCAAGAAATGAGGCTCCGTGAGAGGCGGCCGCGACCACAGAAAAAAGGAGTGAGCACAGAAAAAAGGAGTCAAAGAAATGAGGCCCCGCGACCACAGAAAAAAGGAGTCAGCACAGAAAAAAGGAGTCAAACGCAGGCGACGCACAGCGCCGCACGAAACCCATTGCACACGAAACTAGCACACAAAAAAAAAGAAGCCGCTCACACCCACCTGCAAGCCCCCCCCCCCCTGCCCCTACAGGCACCGGACGGGACACACACAAAGAGGACGATTGAACAAGCCCCTGGCACACAAAAAAAAAGAACCCAAAACCACCCCACCCACCCTACAAGCAACGGACGGGACACACACAAAGAGGAGGATTCAACAAGCCCCTGGCACACAAAAAGAAAGAAGACGGTCGCGCCCCACCAATCCCCTCACCCCCCCACCCCCACTCAGACGCCGCAAAAGCACACAGCGCCGCACGAATCCCATTGCACACGAAACGGGACCCACACAAACAGGAGGATTTAACAAGCTCCTAACGCAACAAAAAAAAGAAGCCGTGACCGCCACGCCAGGCCCATTAGAGACGAGACATGGCACACGAAACGTTCACAACAACGACAAATCAGACCCACAAACACACTAACATCAATAAGAAGTGACACCCAAAGCCCCAATTTCTAAAGGAACCGTCCATATTAAACATACGTCATCTCAACACCTTAACACTAGGCAGCATAGGTGGATCTCCTTACAATAAAGCACTATTAACCGTTCAACTGCAGAAAAGGCTCCATATTAACAGTGAGTACGATCCTCCTTATTACTTATCCATATTTCGCATGCTGAGGAACAAACAAGTCATGAATACACGCTCACGGGTACAAAACGATTCAGCTCGGATAACGGGACCAAACACACGAACCTGCATGAAACAACAAAATACACGGCAGCGCATCTGCATTACATCCTACAATAGTTCATTTGATTTTGCATCTACCGGAGTAAATATCAGGTCACCAAAAGGCAATGACCCATACTGCTTTCGCGTATGTGGACAAATATTACATCGCATTGGAACAGTGCACCCTGAAACAAATCAAGAACGCAAATATGCACAAATCACGTCGGCACCTACAAAGCGCTTCTGAAACTGCGGAAGAAAAAATGTCTCGGCTCCAAAAACACATGTCACTCCTTATTCCAAATACCGGTCCCAATCACAGAAACATCGGTATCCACTATGACAATGCACAGTAACAATGCACGTGACATCCGTCTTGCCACACTATTAATTATAGATGAATGTACAATGGCATCCAGTCACTTACTCGACACCATTGATAAACTTCTACAAACGTTGATGAATGATAATATTCCCTTTGCGGGAAAGGTACTTTTATTAGGAGGAGATTTTAGACAGTGCTTAACTATTACTCCACTTACAATGCGCTCAGCTATTGTTCAGTCCACCTTAAAATACGCGGACAATTGGCATTGCATTGATGAATAATAATATTCCCTTTGGAGTGAAGGTACTTTTATTAGGAGTAGATTTTAGACAGTGCTTACCTATTGCTCCACATGCCATACGCTCAGCTATTATTCAGTCCACCTTAAAATCCGCGACGACGTCATATAAACAACACGAGACCGAACTACAATACATATACAGGCGCGAGACCTAATTGGTGATAAAACGAAGAAACGAACAGTCCGCATATTAACAGTGAGTTCGATCCTACTTATTACTTATCCATATTCCTAACGATAAAGATCAAACAAGTCATCAATTCACGATCACAGATACAAAACTAGACGGCTCGAGTAACGGGACTACAAACACGAACCCGCATCAAACAAAAAAATTCACCTCGGCGCGCTTCTAAAACCGCGGAACAAAAAAAGTTACGCGAACAATTGGCTTTGCTTTCTAAAGATACACTTGGTACAAAACATGCGATTTCCAGATCCCGATTATAACAATTGGTTATTACAACTAGAACATTGTACACTCACCAATACAGATGGACTTCACCCAGATATTATTACAATTCCTCAACCCTTCATCTGCGACGACTTACTTACGGAGATATTTGGAACAGCGGTCTCATTAGACCAAATGCCCCTTTTAACACAACGCACTATATTATGTCCAAAAAAATATTAATGTTGATCACATTAATAACCAGGTCATTTCATTACTTCCTGGAGAGGCACGGCTCTTTCTAAGCTCTGACAAAGTTGACTCTGATGACGACAATGAACATCTAAATTTCCCCTTAGAATATTTGAACACTATTAACCCAGCCGGATTACCACAACACAATCTTAACCTTAAAAACGGAACAATAATCATGCTATTAAGAAACCTTAACACTAAACAGGGTTTATGCAATGGCACACGTTTAGTCGTCAACACCATGACACACAATGTTATTCAAGCGACAGTTCTTACAGGATCACATGCTAACAATACTGTTCTCATTCCTAGAATTGACCTTACGAGTTCTGACCTAGAATTAACTTTTACATTGAAACGCCGACATTTCCCCCATTAAAACTCCATTTGCCATGACCATCAACAAATCACAAGGACAAACCATGGACAAGGTTGGCATCTACCTCTCTGAGCCCATTTTTGGACATGGACAACTTTATGTTGCCTTCTCACGTGTTCGACGTTCATCTGACGTCAAAGTTAAAGTTATAAATGCTCCATGCCAAGGAAGACTCATTCAAGGACAGGACACCATCTTTACTACTAATGTTGTGTACAAAGAAATATTCCAAAAAACCATTACTCTGTGCCAAACACTGTATTTTTGGCTTTCTATATGCATCATCCACACCTGCACACTATTCTATATCTAATTCATATATCTCACTCTTTGTCATGCCCCAACGCCAGGGGTTGGCGAGCGAAGTGAGCAGGGGGCGGAGCCCCCTAGTAAATCTCTAAAGTCTTTCCTTGTAATTTTTTGTTTAAAATGACTTTTGAGTAGCGAATTCTTGCAATGCCTTTTTACCTGGATTCCCTTTTTTTTTTGGTTCTGGTAAAAGAGTGGCTTGAGTGTCATTTTCACACCTTGTTTCTGAGTCATTTCCTCTAAAAAACTTTCTACTCTTCAAGACTAGTACAAATAACAAGGTTTCCATCTCTTCAAGTCCAAGGTGTCTTTATTACACTTTAGCACTTGATAGAAAAAAAGACTTTATTAGTTATAATGAGTCCAAGGAATTTTAGTCCCAAGCATTCCAAAGAAGTTCTGACAAATAGAACAAGCCCTAAATGTGCATTTAGGTCTTGTGAAGTCTTCCCTAGTTGGACAGGGTTACAAGCCTTCCTGATGTCATACACTCTGTAGGCAGCTCAGGGCATAGTTCTTTTCTCTTTAAGCACTGGTACTGCCATTTCCTACACTTGAAGCAGATAAAGCACTCCTTTGTTCTATGCTTCATTTATCTGCTATTGGAGTCCACTGATTGCAACTAAAGGTTCACACTTTGGTAATGGCCTTCGCACATAATGGAATTTTCAGCACATGAGGCTCATGGAGGTCAGTGTTAGTATTAATGCATTTGGATGATGTAGGGAATGGGAGCAAGAAATTAAAAATAAGGTCCACCCACACAAAGGTTCTGTGCAGAACTGCTCTGTCAATGTCAGAGTAAGAAGTTGTATCACATGAAATGAGCACAAATGGATATCTAGGCTTAATAATGTCAATTTTCCTATTCACTTAATAATATCAATTGTCCTAATCTTTTTGCTTTGTTGTTAAACATGTTCTGAGACTTTTCAGGTAAGGAAGAAAGAAGTTTTGAGGTACAGCAGTTATACTTATTAATCATGGCGCTGGAGAGTGGGGATGTGTTGCTTGCTGACCAGCATATGCAAGTAAGAGTTTTAGAATTTGTACACGTGGCAATAATGACCCTACACTCCTATAAATTCTCTGGGTAACCTCCTTGGCATTCCAATTGACCTCGGGCTGCATGGTTGCTTCTGGTTGTTCCTTGTAAATAAATAAGCGCATGGAGTTCTTCAAACTTCCCCTTATTAATTCCCCTGTACTCCTGTGACATGTATTTTGCACCAGGCTGATCCTTGCATGTTTTAATTAATACTAGCAGCTCTTTGTAGTGTACAGTTGAGTCTGTTTGCTGTTGAATAACAAAGCCACCACTGTTGTTCTTTGAATTATTAAAGTCTGCTTTGTTTATAAGATACAGCATCACTTTATATTATTTGCATATACCATGCACTGCTTGCAAAGCAGCTTGCCTCTGAAATATTTACAATTTTTTATTGAAATATTTTGTATGTAGATTGCTCTTGCTTGGGGTTGTGTGCCTACACACGGTTCTGAAAAATGAACATTGCATTATTAAAGCAATAGGGAAGCTGCACACAGCTGAAGGCACCAGTGCTTGTAAAGTGAATGTCATGAGGCACCCACAACGCTCCATACATGCAAATTGCATTCCTGATTGACTGAACAAACACAAGTATTCCTGCCTGAGGTTGGAGCTTCATTAATTCAGATAAAATGATAACACTATGGAGGGAAGGCGTTAACATGAACAACTCAGTAATCCAAGCCTCTAGCAAACAGTATACCAAGAGGCCTTAGATAAGTAAGAAAAATATGTAAGCACACCACACACATTGAACATCATTTCAATAAACAAATGTGAGGTAAACTAAGGAAAAAATAACATTGACAAGCATGTTAGGCTCTCACCAACAAGCCGATTACTGTGTAAACTTTGCAGTCAAGCTCAACATCCCAAATTGAATATGCCTGATTTTGATTTATTCAAATTAATAAAACACACTTCTGTGACACACACACTCTCAAATCACAAGTGCTGCCTGGTCTGTTAGTATCTTAAATGTCATCCTACAGCAGGTACTTGACTGTATTATCATGGGATGAGTGGAACTCACTAAGTTCATTACTGGATTGTTCTATATTCTTAAACCTTAAACTTCACACACACTGAAAGACACTCGCACATAAACTCTATGCACACAACCACTGCTTATGAGTGATGCTTTCAGAGCCAGTCATTTCTGTGCTGAAAACAGGGAGGCACTAGCTATGGTATGAACAACACAATGGGGTCCTTGGATATAATCTAGACCTAAAGGCTGACACACCTTGATCCCCGAGAGTAACGTAGACACACTTGGTTAAAATCACATATTAGCAAATCACTGTGATGTTCCCCTGGTGTCCTACTCAACTTGCTACACCCTGCGAGAAAGGTAGTGGGAAGCTCTACACACTAGTTGACCTGCACTGACTTTATTACATCAGTCACACTAGATATAAACAAATAAAGTATAAAATATAAAATCAAAGTAGTATTCATTACATTATAATAACAACAGTAGAAAAAACTAGCAAATTATGTACATAAATATTGTGGTCAATGGAAGGATTGCAGAACCCTAAGTTGAAATGCTTTGGTGTATCTGAGCTCATTTTGTTTTAGTTTACAAGAGAATTTTCTGGAAGTGACGTATTTAACAATTTTTAGTTACAATACATGTGCTTGAGACATTATTATTATTATTATTTAGCAGATGTTTTGGGCAAAGCAAATTATAATAGATACAAGAATAAAGGCGCAAGCATCAAAGCAAGGGAGTAGAACTCTTATACAATTATACCTACAACTAGACTTAAACAAAAATCAGTACCCTAAACTCTTTGTCAGTACAACAGCAGCTATCCTGTAAGAGAAAAGCTGAGCAGATCCAAAATACTTAATAAAAAGGTGTGTTTTTCAAAAGATGCCTAATCACAAATAAATTGGGTGCAGTTCATTTAGACCAAGTGAGATCATTCCATAGCTTTGGAGCAAGAACAGAGAAGCACTGTCTAGTCTTGACATGTCTAGCAAGAGGTGGAATGGTCAGCAGATAGGCAGAACGGAGACTTCTTGAAGGGATTTATTGAGAGACCAAGAAGATACTGAGGAGCAGAACTGATCAGTTTTGGACTGGAGAGACCGAAGCAGAGGTGTAGTAGGAGTAAAATGAAGAACCGAGAACACCAGCAAGACAGCTGTATTCTGGAAGAGCTGGAGAGATCTGATAACTGTTGTCAAGTCATCCAGTCATATGAACATATGAATGGATGACCTGACACATGAACTGTGAGACACGAGTAATAAAAGATATTTTCATTGACTTTTTAATATTGTTTGCTGTTGTCCAATGTTGCTCACCATAGACTACTATTTTTCAATAAACCTTTTTTTTATTCTCCATTCTGTAGGAAAACATGAGAGTAAAAAGTTTCCTTGGCCATTACTACAAACTACATGGGGTAAATAACATATAACAGATTGGGTGGAGTAGTCCTTTAATTTTATCTTAAACTTGTTTGTTAATTGACTGTTTTCAAAAACCCCCAGTTAACTAAAGTAGAACATAAATTTACTGGTAAATTAAAAACTAACCCAGTCTAGTTTTTATTTACAAAGAGCATTTCTTAATTGGATTTTGTGTGTAATTCTGTTCACAAAAGCTGCTCATCATAGTACAAAAAGAATCACTATTGCCCCAGTCAAGATAGTCTTATGGCAAACCCCATTCTTGATCCTTTGGAAAAATACTAGCATACTAGCTTGTTTTTCTTTGTTTTATTTTCTTTGTACTTCTATTTTTCTTTTGTTTTCTTTGTATTCATTTCAAAGTAAATTGTTGCATCTATTACGTTATTTTCATATGCTTAATTGAACAAAATGTCACTGTAATTTTCTCTTTTTTAAAAGTAAAACAAAAACAAACATTCTAGCTCTAAGGTTTGCACCTTGTCCTGTTTGTCCCATCGATCAGAGCACTTGCTTCTGAACTCTACAGCTGAGGACAGGTGAGGGCTTTTACTCAAGCATGACCATCAAGTCAAGATTACAACTGCCATTATGGGGCTGACACAGTGCAACATCCACTGTCTGGACTTGAGAGGGACATGCTACTTAGGTGTCAACTGGGGATAAGGATGGTGTAAGGAAATGGCCAAAATGAGATCCTTGTGGGTTGCTGTTCTTCACAAAAACATGATGCAGCACACGAATAGTTCAGACTATTGGATGCAATAAAGATTTTGCTGTGGAGGTTGCTGTGTTGAACAAATGTTTACATTAACTATTGACCAAATTGTGTATCCTTTTAAGCTCTCTTATTCCATGACGAAGACCATGATGAAGACCATGCAGCGACTGCTGCTTTACCACCTGAGGCCACAGGTCCGCCACGCCCTCGACCCTCTGCAGTTCGCATACCAGGAGAAGGTGGGAGCGGAGGATGCCATCATCTATATGCTACACCAATCCCTCTCCCATTTGGATAGAGGCAGTGGTGCAGTAAGAATTATGTTTCTGGACTTCTCTAACGCCTTCAACACCATCCAATCTCTGCTCCTCAGGGACAAGTTGACAGAGATGGAAGCAGATTCATACCTGGTGGCATGGATCGTGGACTATCTTACAGACAGACCACAGTATGTGCGTCTCAGGAACTGCAGGTCTGGCAGTGTGGTCAGCAGCACAGGAGCGCCACAGGGGACTGTACTTTCTCCAGTCCTGTTCAGCCTATATACATCGGACTTCCAATACAACTCGGAGTCCTGCCACGTGCAAAAGTTCACTTACGACACTGCTATCGTGGGCTGCATTAGGAGTGGGCAGGAGGAGGAGTATGGGAACCTAATCAAGGATTTTGTTAAATGGTGCACACAAATTTAACAAATGAGAAATCATTAAGGTGCACTTGTTAATCCAAAATAATTGCACAGAATAAATCAGAGTGGTGTCTGGCAGCATAAAACAGGAGTTTTTTTTTCATTTTTTTTTTAATAATGGCATATGCATTGCTTTCTCTTTGCTTGCTTTTCCGTTACTAAGACTACAGGAGGTATTGTGGATTTAGTTATAAGAACACCTGTGTAGAAAAAACTGGTGATGTCTCATAATTTTATATACTCAGTGGTCACTTTATTAATATGCTTATAATGTACCTGGTGGGATCCCCTTTTGCTCCTGGAGTAACCTCAGTTGGCTTAAGGCATAAATTCAACAAAGTGCTGGAAACAATCTTTATGATTCTGGTCCATGCTGACTCAACAGCGTTATGTATTTCCTGCAGATATTTATGGTCATACGTTTATACTGTGAACATCCCAAAGGAGCTATAGGATTCAGAAATTATATTCAGTTAGTGCTTTTTCTTTCATTGGTTAGGTCTAGGATAGGTCTACCGAGCTTTGTTGGTCTGTTCTTGTCTAGATTGTTCTAATTTTCTAATGTACTTATATATCTAGGAATACAGGCACATACAGTAAATTTTTCTTGGTACTCACAACACACATATCCTAATAGTTTACATTGTACTGAGTATGTGAAAAAGTATATGAGCTGCAGAACAAGGTCCTGTTGAAATGTAAAGAGCTACAGAAAAATCAGGAAAAAGATTAGAGCTGTAGGATTACAAGTTGTCAGAATTTGTCACTTCATTGAGAAAGAGGGAAGTATATGGAGGGGGTTAATTATTTGGCAAATGCTTGATATCACCGGGTTCCCAAGTTCAGTTCTGGTGTACCACTGTGGCTATGGGCTTACATTCCAACCTGTTTCACAAATCGGTGAGTGGTCTGCTCATAAGTCTCATCAATCTAATTGTTTAGCTGGACTTTTTTTCTCTTCTTATTCCTCATTCAGAAAACTGCTCTAGTGTGATATTTGCATTTAGAAGAAATCCAGAAATGCATTTTCTTTGTCAGAGTTTGAAACACTTAGCTTTCTTTTATCATTTTTATTTCTGTTAAATTTGGTTTTTAAATTGTATCCAAATACTGACAAGTAGTGACGAGCAGCGCAGACACAGGTTCAAATGGCACTGAATGTTAAAGCAGAGCTGCTACTTCAATGTTACATTCATTTGTGTGATATTTAGTAATGAAAGGCTTCACTAAGTGGTCCTCAAGTTCAGTCCTGCAGACCACCTCCCAACCACCCTCTACTTTTAAATGGACTTGTGCCTTTATCAAACAAGCTATTTCCAGTTTCTGCCTTTTTCATGTCAATCCAGAAATTACAAAATGGGCTTTTAAATTTTTAGGGGAATGTAGCAAGCTAATTTTATTTTTTTTCCTAGCTTTTTAATATTTTTCTGTTGTTTATGTTCTACTCATTTTAACTTTTTCTTTTTCATTAGCTCCCTAGTGAATTTTATATTGAAGTAGTTGCTTCCCTTTAGTATTGAGTGTCATTTGCATCCGTGTCTGTACTGCTCATCACTAATTGTCAGTATCTGGTTACAATTAATGGACTAAATTCCAGAGTAAAAGGTCAATTAAAAAGAATATGGTAAAAGAAAGGTAACATTTACAGATATGGCAAAAACAACAATTTCAGAATTTTGTTTACAAGTACATTAAACATTATGAGCACATATTTCTGAATAGAAAATAAGAGAAGAAAAAGACTAAGTAATCAATTAGATCATTTAGAGGTAAGACTGAGCCATTTCTGAAACTGGTTGGAATGAAATGCGAAGCTCCAGGACTGAACTTGGGAACTCCTATACTGTATGATATTTCAATAGGATGATTATGGTATCCATTGTTGCTGCTAGAGTCTATTGCATCTTATTGTTTAACAACTGGGTGGTGTCTTACTGGAAGCCATTCAGCCATCCAGCCTTTGAACCTTTTCACTGAACCAAGACACCTGGGCACAGCTGAGGAGCCAAGAAAACTCAAAGACAGACAAGAAGCCGCCCTGTGTTCCTGCTGTGGCAGAGGCTATTGTGCTGACGATGATGAAATTAATATGCTTCTTGCCTCTACAGTTCCTCATATATTCCAACTGAAATCAGCATTAAAAGATAAACTAAAAGCTTTGTGTTTCTCTAATATGTATGTGTATTTTCCTTTGAGGTGTCTGTGGGTGTTTTTTGGAATGGGATTAGGCTTGATATAAAAATATCTATTTTTACAGGTGGTGTCTGCATCCTGCAAAACTCAGAAGCTCAACTGGATTGAGGTTTAGGGACTGTGCAAGCCATTGGAGTAAACTGGCATCACTGTTAGTTTGTGGAATCAGCTCAAGGGCTGCAACTTGGCACATTATCCTGCTGATAGCATCCATTTGATAAAGGGTCAAGTATATCCATAAAGCGATGCATGTGGATAATCTGTATACCATTACACTACTATCTTGAGCCTGAACCCTTGACACCAAGGCTGGGCAAGTCCATTAATTCATTCTCTGTACACCAAATTCTGACCTTCTACTGCATGTTGTATCTGAAATGTAGATGTGTCAGACTAAACATATCTTCAACCTCTAGCTGCCAAGTTTTGGTAGTCACATAGCTGCCCTGGCCTTGTCTTCCTGTTGTCAGCTGACAAGAGTGAAATTCAGCAAGGCCTTTCTTGAATGTGCTTGCCCATACTCCTTTGACCTCTCTCATTAATGAGGTGTTGTTGCTGATATAACTGCTGGTCACTGGATTTTTTTGTTATCTCACCATTCCCTGTAAACTCTACAGACTGTAGTGCAAAAAAAAAAAGAATAAAAACACACACACAGGAGAGCAGCTGTTTGTGAGATGTCAGAATCATTACATCTGGTACCATCAATCATTCTACAGTCAGAGTCACTCAGATCACATACTTAGCCTCTTCTAATGTTTGTTTGAATAGGAATTCAACTTTTTTGGCTAAGTGTAAATTGAGTTGCAGCCACATGATTTGCTATTTTGCAGGAGTGGGCTATTCTTGTGTACCTGATTATCACTCGTTCCTAATAAGGCGTCCACAGAATTTATAAAATGAAGCATATTTTGCAGGTAGCAGTCAAAAAAATGTATTTGTTAAAAACTGAAAAAAGTCAGGAACATTTGTAATACTAGCAATGAAGATAAAGATGAGTGAAACAGAAAATGTTAAATTATTTTGAAATGGCAGAAATTACTTCTGAAGTCCATGGAAAGAGAAGTGACACTGTCACTAGATTAAAAATTTTCCTAAATAAGCTTCAGAGCATATCAGACGTTTTTGACTATAGAGAGCACCTGCCTACAAAATCTTATTAGTTACCTAAATCATTTTCTTGGAAAACTTGAGATCAAAATGGAGATGAATGCCACGAATAAGAGAAAACAAACAGAAAAATTAAATCTGGAGCGAAAGAAGAGTTGGTAAAGTCGGTAAAGGGACAAGGCAAGAAAGACATCTGATTACTAATGTCAGTTCAGAAGATGGCAAGACAAGACAAGAAAACAAAATAGATAACCAGACCAAACAAAAAAGCATGTGAACATGTCGAGTGGGATGGTAAAGATAACTGAAGTTTTTGTCAGATGGTTTGGTTTGGGTGAAGCAGAGCTGGTCAAAGCTGATGAAACAGTCTTTAAGTCAGTCAGTTAAATGGGAGGAAGAGAGTTTCAAAAAAGTGGCTTTATTGAAAAGATAACACACTCTGTGTACCCAACAGAGTATTCATTTAGGAGGAGTCTGACGTTTGGAATTCAGCTACTTAAGGACGTGCTGTATTTGGGCTCTGCTCAGCTGAAGCACAACTGCCCTCTAGTGGATTTGCCTAGCTTTGCATCTATTAACGACTTGATACTAACAAGAAGATCAACAAGTAGCCTCTTTCTTTTTTTTCTTAGGTTGTGTGTTTAGAGATAATTTGAACAGACTGGGTCTTCAGAAGAAAAGATGTTAAACCAACTGCAAATACACTATCATCTTCTTATTTGCCTAATATAATTCTGGCCCATTAATGTCATTCCTTCTTATAATAACATTATGATTCTTTACATTTATATAGTACTTCGTCACTACTGAAAGTGTCACAGATGTCTGGTCACACTTCTAGGTAATCTAACTTAGACGCCATTAAAATATCCGACTACGCCACCCAGTTTTATTAAGAGACTGGGAACTCCTGAAATTTATCAATAATAGCACACAGGTTTCTTTAAACTGGGCGGTGAGTAAACACACAATGAAAGACACAACAGTAATTTCAGAAAAAAGCAACAGTAAGTTCTATTGTACAAGACAATATAAGGTACATTAAAAAGATAAATGAACATAACAGAACCTAAACATATCAGGAATTAATTTCCTTTTTTTTAAAAGGAAAATACACAGTCCACACTCTAAAAGTCCGTAAAAACAGAATTGGAGGATACAACCTTTAGTGGTGCAGAGTCCAGTTTGGGCACTGTGTTACCCCAACACTTAATTGTTCATGGATGCACTCTGTTCCCCGGCAGAAGTTGTGTCAAATTGTTGACTCCCTGTCAGCGTCTCTTCGTAGTTCCTTTTTCTTCCACTCTGGGCTCCTTGTGTTGCTGGGACCTAGGCACGCCTCATTTCTCGTCTGTCAGCTTTGCTGGATCCTCTCAAGCAGATTCCCTCTCTCGCTGAACCCACATCCGGCGTCTCTTTGTGGAGCTGTCTCTTCCTCCCTGGAAGTATTACCGTCATTTGGCCTCACGTCGTGCCAGCCAGGTACCCTTGTCTGCCTGCGAGCCCCTGTGCCCTGTCCGAGTGTCTTGGCAGCCTTTTAACTTCTCACCCCCCAGTCCCAACAGTGGGTGCCTAATGGAACCACCCAGTGCACAAAAAAATGTAAAAGTGTCCCCCTCTGACATCAGCACTTTACATAGTGAGTGGGGCGTCACTTCAACAACCACCAATATATAGCAGCCAGTGGCCATTTTTGCCTCAGTACGCCATCACACCTTAGATATTAGGTGGTGAAGTGGTGAGAGACACAGCCAGTTAGGAACAGGGGATGATTGAGGGGCTTGAATGACCAAGCCAAGGTGGGCAATTTAGCCAAGACACGCTACTTTTTACAAAGGATGCCAGGGATCTTTTATTACCATAGAGAGTCTGGACCTTGGTTTTATGTCTCACCTGAAGGACGGCACCATATTTACTACACAGTGTTCCCGTTACTGCACTAGGGCATTGGGATCCACACACACACCACAAGGTAAGCGCCCAATGTTGGCCTCTCCAATACTTCTTCTAGCAGCAACCTAAGCTTTTTTTGGCAAAACTATCTATAGTTGTTTGTTTCAAAAAATGCAAAAGGTGGCTAGAATTTGAAAATCAAATGGACACAATTCTCTTCTTATTATAATACAGTGGGGTTTCAACTATAAACTTGTTTTCTTAGAATAATAATCTGTTATTTGATCCATTTTTTTCTTTTCAGGGTCATGTGTGAAATGGATGCAGTGTCAACAATGTCAGATATAAGGCAGGAATTAATCTTGTATGGTAAGAATGTTCATCACTGGGTACAATAACTCATAGCAGGTGAATTTTGGGTCATCAATTAACCTCACGTGTATGCCTTTGGGTAATGGAGAGGAACTGAGATTATGCTCACTGTGCCACTCTCATCACACTTTATAGCCATCCAGCCATGTCAGTAATGTGCCCCCTTATAGTTTAAATAAATTACCCCACTCCCTTTATATGTGACACAATAGTTAGAGCTGCTGCTTCAACAATCCACCCTTCAGGATTTAAAAACGATACTTGGTGTAAAAAAAATGACAGTATAATAGACAGCAGCAGTCTGATGTGATACAATATTTTCATTTTAGAATTTATCAACTCAAGTTTAATTAAATTTGAATGAGGATCAGACAATTAGATAGATAGATAGATAGATAGATAGATAGATAGATAGATAGATAGATAGATAGATAGATAGATAGTACTTTATTGATCCTCAAAAGAATATTGAATTGATTTCATAGTGTAAAACAGTAAAAAAAGTGTGGACTATTATATTTGCATAAGTCCTAGAACTGCAAACACAATATAATATTAATAATGATGAAAAAAACTTAAAGAAATATTGTTCATATGCCAATATGTCTGTTGTCACTGACTAGAATGCAGAAATAGAATGATGAAAGGAAGTCTTATATAATCTGATAGTTCTAGGCAAAGGACACCTCTTGTAGTTTGTTTCCAAACACTGTAGACGAATGAGGTGGTAAAGAAAAGTGCTGCAAATTACCTGTCAGGGAAAGACCTTTACGTTCAGCTTATTCAGACATTTAGCATCCCTTGAACTGCTGTTTGTACCCCAACAGGCAACATCACAGAATAACAAACTAGCCACTATGAACTGGTAACACATTCCTAGAGTGAGTCTCCTTAGATGGAGAAGCCTACTCTGGCCCTTTTTATACAGCAAAAATCTGTATAAATAAATCTGCATCACCTCCACCTTCAATCACATTCTGGAAACCAATCTCAGGACCTCCCTGGCATGCTAGAAGTCCTACTCCAACTACATTTTCTCTTTTTCTTTAGACCTGAGGACTTCTTTGTAAATTGTACAAATTGTAGAAAGTATTTGTTCATGTATGGAGCAAATACATTAGAATGCAAATACTTGGAAACCATTAATGTGTTAGATTTAACCTGGCCATTATGTGATAACTCAACAACGTGGTCAAATAACTTAAACTTAAACAAACTAAAGTATATATCTCTCTATTATATTAAAAAAAAGTTTTCTGTCATGTCTGCGTTGTTCAGTCCTGATCACTCTCCTCCACACTGCTCACCCAATCATTGATCCTAATGTACACATCCTCTCTCTGTACCACCCTCATGGCACTCTCAGTGCTAACTCACCCTTCAACGCAGTCAGTTATACAGTAATGGCAAGGCAGAAAAGCAAGTTATCTATTCAAGAATGCTGAATTTTAGATTGTGAAAAAAAGAACGGCAAGGGCTGATAATGAACATTGAAAAAAGAAAATGAACAAAAATGAGCTGCATATAATAAAAATCAAGAACAAAGAGAATCATCCAACAAATGAGAAACAGAAAAATATCCCAAACAACATGCTAACAGAAATGCAAAAAGCAACATTTATATAATGTATGTTAGGTGATAAAGTAATTTATAAGATTGTTTTTGACAAGGCATTAATGTAATTTTATTTTTTATATACTTTTTACTATGTTTTTCTTTTCTACTTTTAACTTTTTACTCTTACATTTTTATCAATTTTTTATTATTCATTGATATTTAAAATAGACAGTTGTAGTGAAATACTCAAATAACTGATTTTCTATCTGTAATAACTAAGGACCAAACCATCTTCTTCTCACACCCCGCAAACAGTTCTATATACCACCTCTTTATATACAATTGTTTTCTCTAATGGAGGGGCGCCCCAACATCATTTGATCAGCTTAGCTGTGAGGTGCCCCTCGGGGTTGGCGAGTGAAACGAGCAGGGGGCAGAGCCTCCTAGTATTATTTAATATCATTTGTTGGTGCTCCTCCATGAAGAAAGAACCCACAGTTGTCTCTTAAAATGCACAAAAGTAACTGCCACCCATCACTGTTTATTCCATTTATAATATAAATCAAACATTGCTTTAGCATTTTGGTTCAACATAATATTTCAAATAATAGCACAAATGAAAATGGCATGGACAAAAGTGATGGAACCCTTAATCTAATATTTTGTTGCACAACTTTTAGCGGCAAACAAGCGATTCTTATAACTGTCAATGAGACTTCTGCACCTGTCAATAGTGTAATAGTTTACACTTTCTGAGCAAACTGTTCCAGCTCTGGCAGGTGTGAAGCTTGCCTTCTCCAGACTGCATGTTTCAGTTCTTTCCATGGATGTTCGATTGGATTCAAATCAGGGCTCATAGAAGGTCACTTCAGAATAGTCCAGTGTTTTGTTTTTAGCCATTCTTGGGTGCTTTTAGCTTTGTGCTTGGGTCATTATCCTGTTAGAGGATCCATGACCTGTGACTGAGACAGAGCATTCTAACACTAGGCAGTATGTTTCGCTCCAGAATGTCCTGATAGTTTTGAGATTTCACTATTCCCTACACAGACATAAAGCATCCCATGCCAGAAGCAGCCCCAAAACATAACCGAGCCTCCTCCATATTTCACAGAAAGTATGGTGTTCTTTGCTTTGAAGGCTTTATTTTGTCCCATCATTTTGTCAGTAGCATTGTGGCTTGTCAATATGCATTTTTAGCAAATTCCAGTCTGGCTTTTTATATTTTTCTTTCAACAGTGGAGTCCTCCTGGGTCTTCTTCCATTGAGCCCACTGTCACTCAAAAAGCAACATAAGGTGCGATCAGACACTGATGGACGTTGACCTTGGAGTTCAGCTTGTATGTCTTTGAAAGCTGTCCTTGGCTTTTTGTCTTTCATTGTCATTATCTTTCTGGCCATTCTGGAATCGAATATCCTGTTGAGGCTGCAACCAAGGAGGTTGGCTGCAGTCCCTTGAATTATAGACTTCATAGTAATATTTGCAAATTTTGTCACAGGAACTTTAAAATGTGTGGAATATGGCCGGCCGTTCATCCTGGCCAATACCCCCAAGCCACCAGGTGGAGCCCTGCCTGCAACATAGAGGTGCCCCGAGTTCCAGCAGGGCATCATGGACAGTGGAGTTTTTCATTACAGCCCTGCTGGATACCATGGGAACCTCCAGGGGATGCTGCAGGAAGGCCCAGAGACTTTTGTTTCACCTATAACCCGGAAGTGCGTCTTAGTCACGGCGACAGAGCGAATGACACACTTCCGGGTTGAAGAAAAGGAGCTTTTATCTGACCTGGAAGTGTTCACGGTCACATGGACAGAGAGAGAAAGGTGAAACACTTCTGGGTCAAAGACTATAAAAGGACTGTGGGAAATCCCAGACACTGAGCTGAGCTGGGTGGAAGGGTGGCAACGCGTCTGGGAGTGAAGGATTGATTATTGTATTGATTGTTTATTTGATTATTGTGTATTATATGAGTATAGTGGAGTGGAGTGTGCTTGGTGCACATAATTATTATAAAATAAAGTCATATTGGACTTTTATCTGGTGTCTGACGTCTGATCTGAGGGTTCAAGGGGTCGACAGAGACTCTGTCTTTCACAATTGCTTGTCCCATGCAGGTAAACATGGGACAATTGTCATGTCAGTCCAAACCGCTACATCCTAACACAGGGTCACAGGGGTCTGCTGGAGTCAATCCCAGCCAGCACAATGGTGCAAGGCAGGAACAAATCCACCGCAGGCACACACACACACCCATACACCAAGCACACACTAGGGACAATTTAGGATCGCCAATGCACCTAACCTGCATGTCTTTGGACTGTGGGAGGAAACCGGAGCACCCGGAGGAAACCCATGCAGGCAAAGGGAGAACATGCAGGTCTCCTTACTGCGAGGCAGCAGCGCTACCACTGTGTCTCCCTGCCGCCCCATGGGACAGTTGCTTTTCATTTAATCACTTTTTAGGAGGCATGCAGCATTTTTTCAATGAGCTGTAAGGGTACCTACAAATTTATCCATGTCTGGTGTGGCCACCAGGGGGTGCACCAGCCACCTAACCCTGACACAGATAGACTCTAGGCCAGTGTTTCTCAACCTTTAAGTATTTGCAACCCGAGTTTTCATAACAGTTTTAATCATGCCCCTCTAATATTTTTTTGAAAGGAGCCCACTAATACCAATTTGTTCTTTTTTAATTAATGATATATCATAGATGTGTATTTTATTATACCTACTTAACTTTTATCGACATTTATCTAACTCTATATTTATTTTTCTAGTATCAGAATGTAGTTTAAGTTAATTTGTTTTGGTTTCAATAGATGTATTTTTCATATTTTCGATTCTTGTTTTCTTTTTTTCACATCATTGCGCCCCCCCCTTTTTGTTACTTCGCGCCCCCCCATTGGGGCCCACCCCACAGATTGAGAACCACTGCTCTAGGCACAAGTCTTTGGAACACACACATTTTATTTTCGAAGGGAAACGCTTGTATTTTGTTCCCCCTACAGCACAGTACCATAAACAGCACACATCATTTTCTTTCATTTCTTTTCTTTCTTCTTCCTCTCCTTTCAGCCTCCACTCCTCCCATCGTAAGCTTTGTTCCTCTTTCTCTGAGTGAAGTGAGGCGGCTCACCTAGGAGCACTTCAGGTGGCTCATCAGCGTTATCTAGAAGAACTCCCAGATGTGGTAGAAACCCAAAGTAGGACTCTGCAGCTCCCTCAGGCAGCCCTCATGGAACCCAATAGGGGTGCAGCGAACTCATGCACTGCGAGAAAATGTGGAGCCAGGGGGGCTTCCCGCTAGCAGTGTCCTCTGCACATCTGCTCCTCTGGTCCTTCCTGTATATTGGCCTTCCAGCCCGGAAGAAGCCCCGCCCATCCGTCATACTGGCTATATATATGTACTGTATATATATTGTCACACACGTACGAGTAGGAGGCAGCTAAAGGGCTTGAGTAATTGTAATTGTACACCAGACCATACAGAACATACTTGGGAAATCCTGCCGGGTTCCAGTTCCGGCGCCTCTGACGATGTCGGTACTGGTCACTGGCGCTTGTGATGACACCACTTCCGGTCCTGGCGCTTGTGATGATGTCATTTCCGGTCTTGAAGACGTTACTTTCAGTGCCAGCATCAATGGCAATCAATTCCTCCACTGGCCTTTAAAGCCGTCATCTTACCTCCACATATTCAGTTCTGTTTTGGACTCAGTATTGTGAACAATTCTGTTAAAACTTCAACCTTTTGCTGTCAGGGCATATTATATGGGTGGCTGTCCCAAACCTTTATGATGTCTGTTTTCATATTTCTGACTATATATATATATATATTGTGATGGACGACCGGCTACGGACTCCGGTCGCCACCCCCAGGCTGCTAGGAGGAACCCTCCGGACAGCATGATGGTGCCCCGACTTCCAGCAGGGCCGAATTGGACTTTGTAGTTTATACACACAGCCCTGCTAGATACCTTGGGGGCCACCGGGAGTCACTGTAGGGGGGCTAGTGGGCTCTTGCATGCCCTATAACCCGGGAATGCATCACAGTCACGTGACTGGAGGAAACGACGTGCTCCCGGGATGAAGAAGAGGACTGTTTGCCCTGACCCGGAAGGAAATGGACTTGTGGGTTGTGCCAGGAACCGCTTCCGGGTCAGGGGCTATAAAAGGACTGTGGGAAGCCCAGTACACTGAGCTGAGCTGGGAGGTAGGAGGGCGAAGTGTCTGGGCGAGGAGGAATTGTAGTATTGTTGGAGAATAGTGGTTTATGAGTGTGGTGTGGAGAGTGCTTTGTGCACAGTATAATAGAGAAAATAAAGAAATATTATACTTTCGCCTGGTCATCGGAGTGGTACCTGAGAGTTCAAGAGGTGGACAAAGGGCTTATTGCTACACTGGCGTAGTCGGCAGGATTCTCTGGCCGTCCGGTGGCAGAGGATCTGCGTTTAGAATAAATTTAGTGGTAGCAGAGAACCCTGAGAAGGTCCCTCTAAAAACCGCGGAGGTGAAAACCCCACCCGCGACCAAGAGCGCTGCAGCCGTGAGCTGTCCTCTAATACAGACAATTATGGGGAAGAAATCTGGGAAGAAGGCTGGAATTGCCCAGAAGACTTATGTCCCAGATGCGGTGGAGACGCTGTGGACTTACCTGATGGGCAGTGAGGAAGACCGGGAGCAGCTTAAGGCCACGCAAACCTGAGCAGGGCGGCAGTCGGAACGTTGCCGGATGGCAACTCCCGAAGATTACTACAGGGAGTTGGAGCGAGATCGCCTACGTTCCGAGGTATGTGCTAGAAAAATGCCCGAAACGCTGGGAGTATTTTCTTGTTGTTTTGCAGAGGCCTGTCTGCACGAAGCAGACAAAGAGCACGCCCGCCTCACACCTAGACAAGATGGCCGCGAAAAGAAGATGACGAACCAGTCTGGGAGGCCACAGAGAGAAAGCCCATACGCTAACACCGACCACGTGACCTCATGCGATGGATGCCGGGACGGGAAAGACCTCCTCGGATCCTTAGGAGAGGACACGCATTCCCTGACGCGTCTGAGCTCCCCGAAGGGGAAGGGGGCGGCAACCGAAGCAGCGCCGAAAGATGAGACAGGTAAAGAGGAGTGGGAAATGACTATACGGTCTGCCGACAAACTTAAAAAGGCAAACCGCAGCCAGCCACGGGAGGCTACCCGTTCCCCTTTGGACTCCAAGTCCCAGAAGCCTTCGCGAAGCCCAGCAGAGCACGTGCCAGGAGCGGACGTGCTCATTGGTTCCCGGCCGGCAGGTGACAAAAACAAGGAAGTGACCTTGCCTCCGGCCGAAACAATTAACTTTATAGACTTGCGGGAGCTCGAGAAATGTCTCAAGCCCCTTTACACTTTCTTCCAGGGTCTGGAGGAACTGAAGGCTCGTGTGGAGGAGCTGGGAGCTATGGCCGAGGCGCCACTAAAGGGACTGCAGGGATTCCTACGGCGACTGGGGCGAGAAGCTCCTCCGGTGATCGATGCGGGAATACAGGTGAGTCCTGCCCGTATCGTATATGATAAGGGGACGCAGTGTGAGCCGGCACCGCGTTTAATAAGTAGCGGTTGCCAAAGCACTGTGAACCCGACAGTGGAGTGTGGTATAATGACTGAGTGGTCGGGCAACGGTCCGATAGAACCGGGGCAGCGGTATCAGACGCCGCTCCGGAACGATGCGGACCTTAAGGCCCCGACCCGCGTGAAGAGGGGGTTGTCGCTCGTTACTGGAGGGGCGGGGGAAGTGACGATCTCCCCGGTACAGCTGAATAGTGCTGTTACCCAGAGCGATACGGTACTAATGACGCCGCCTCTGAATTTATATAGGACAACGTGTGTGCAAACAGCAAAGAGGCTCTCTCTTTTCCATAGAGAGCCTCACGCTGTGCACAAGCCCCAGAGAAAGCAGGAGACCCCCGAGATAAAACGCGGGTCTCCTGACATATTAAAGAAATGGGCAGAGAGCAGCAAAGCAGCCGTTATCCCCTCCTTGGCGGAGGACAGGGTGGAGCTGACTGAATTCCCGAGGTGTTTCCGGTCTCGGGAAGACAGGCCACCAGGAGGACGTCGGCGGTGCTACAACTGCCGGCAACCGGGCCACGTGTGGCGTAGTTGTCCCCGGAGGACAGGGGAGCGGTGGGATAGCAGATACACTGTTCCCCCAAGGTTCGCTGGGGGATCTAGACAACGGAACAACAGGACGTCCCTCGAGGGAATCAACGCTCCGCCCCAGTGGTCGTCGCTAAGGGGGAGGGACTGTGATGGACGACCGGCTACGGACTCCGGTCGCCACCCCCAGGCCGCTAGGAGGAGCCCTCCGGACAGCATGATGGTGCCCCGACTTCCAGCAGGGCCGCATGGACTTTGTAGTTTATACACACAGCCCTGCTGGATACCTTGGGGGCCACCGGGAGTCGCTGTAGGGGGACTAGTGGGCTCTTGCATGCCCTATAACCCGGGAGTACGTCACAGTCACGTAACTGGAGGAAATGACGTGCTCCCGGGATGAAGAAGAGGACTGTTTGCCCTGACCTGGAAGGAAACAGACTTGTGGGTTGTGCCAGGAACCACTTCCGGGTCAGGGGCTATAAAAGGACTGTGGGAAGCCCAGTACACTGAGCTGAGCTGGGAGGTAGGAGGGCGAAGTGTCTGGGCGAGGAGGAATTGTAGTATTGTTGGAGAATAGTGGTTTATGAGTGTGGTGTGGAGAGTGCTTTGTGCACAGTATAATAGAGAAAATAAAAAAATATTATACTTTCACCTGGTCATCGGAGTGGTACCTGAGGGTTCAAGAGGTGGACAAAGGGCTTATTGCTACAATATATATATATATATATAGTCAGAAAAATGAAAACAGACATCATAAAGGTTTGGTTATATATATATATATACAAAAAGAATCTTTACATATGGTAAACAGGATGTATTTTGCAAATATTGGCCATCCATCAATTTTTAAAACCATTTAATCCAATTTAGGGTTGGGATGATTTACAGAATTAACCTTTTGTAAATTCCACACAGTTAATGGCTGCTGTGTCATATATGAAAATTATGCAATAAAAAAATGCCAGTGAAAAAATAAGTAATTTTCCAAAAATGACAGAAAAATGCAGAGTAATTACCAAACAATTTTAAGTCTAAACAGGTAAGAGACACAGTAGAAAAAACAAAGCTTTATTTTAAAATATATACTGTTATATTTAGTTTTTCTTTGCCAGTAAAATAAAATGTTTTGTCTTGCTTGTGTCCCCACTGACATGTAGCCGATTTGACATCTTTGAAATTAGCATAGCATATCCTAAGACGGTAGCACTTTATAATGTGGAAGAGGTGGTGGTCACACAGGGCCAAGTCTCGAGAGGAAGGGGTGAGGCATCTCTTCAAGTCCATAGTTTCACAGGATACAACCCAAGCACTATGAGTGGGAGCATTGTTTTGAAGTAGAAAGGGGATGACTGACAGCTTTTCTTGCCACTTCATCCTCTGATTACAGAAAACTTCAAAGCAAATCAGTGTAATACTGGGTCTTTTGGGACATTTAATCAGCATGGATGATGCCCTCCACAAGATAAAAATTGTGCACATGATGCTGTTGACTCTAGCTTGGACCTTGATTAGACCCTTTTCACAAAATTTAGAAGTGGGGCATCAACAAATCAACCTGATTCCTGTTAACCAGCAATGGATAATGTTTTTTCAGCCCCTCTTCTTTTACTACCTAAAATCAATTTTAGTGATGTAAGAAGTATTGCTATAAAACACTCCACAATAAAAGAATCAAAACTGGATGAATGCTCTAAATTGTGGAAGAATTCCCCAATAAATTTGCAAGGTAAGTTTGTTAACTTTCATATGCCAGTATGCTAACAGCTTTTGGTAACCAGTTTTTTCTTAATATATAACATTAGCTTGCTTGGTTTTTGCAGATGTCATTATGTTGTAATGTGCAGAATAAATGAGGTCAATAAGCTATCATCTTATAAACTGACTGTGGTTGTTATATATGTAATTCAGTGTCAAATAAAATCAAAGCAGCAGATGGGATACGTGAATGTGGTGGTATCGATCAGTGAAGTAGAACAAAGAACTGCATACACTTCATGTTACTCTTTAAAAATATTGCTTTAACTGTGAATGTTTTTACACTCTTACGGTTCGCAAAATTATGGGTGCATGCCGGCATAATCATTGTAAGCTCAAATGAGTTATTAAATTCTCACGATGAAACACACAGACAGAGTTAGCAGAGTTAGGTGGGTTTCTAAATGTATAGCCCATATTGTTAGAAAAAGTTAACTTAATCACATCATAATTACATTAAGTTGTGTATACCAGCCAGGAGAAGGGAACTGATGTGCTGTTTTCCATCAGCACAGAATGTCATACATTAACTCTGACAAGTGTATGCTCTTCCAAAAGCTCATTGCAACATTCCTATGACATTGGAGTTCTTCCGGGTAAAAAGACTAGACACAGTACTCATCTTAAAGTGGCTTGCAGAGTCTATGAAACTGCTAGATTTGAAGTGCCAGAGTCAAACATAGAGTATGTTTTGCCAAGATGTACTACAAAATTTGGTCCTTTGTCTCTTTTGATGGCTTGGATCCATTTCTTGTCTGTTTTTCATCAATAAGAAAGCTGTAGAACCACAGGTAAAGGGCTTTTTTAATTAGAACTTGAACACAAAGTGACACCATAGAAAAATTTCCTTTACAGTTCCACCATTGCTGTTCATAACAAGAACAGTGTTTATGCCTTGACCATACCTGCTGGACAAAAAAATGGAAGTGTAAAAAGGCCTGATTTCTTTGGTTTTGCAAAATCGTCATGCTTTCATTCATTCAACTATTGTAGGATCACAATGACATGCCCAAATCCCATCCCCAGTTATCAGGATCCAAACTGTAAAAAAGTCTATTAAAAGCCAAGCTCTCCACTACTATTCCAACACTCTGAAGTTGCGTTAAACAGAAGGTGCTAAGAAAAGCAAGAAAGAATAATATCAATCCATATATATACAGTGCATCTGGAAGTATTCACAGCACATCACTTTTTCCACATTTTGTTATGTTACAGCTTTATTCCAAAATGGATTAAATTAATTTTTTTCCTCAGAATTCTACACACATCACCCCATAATGACAACGTGAAAAAAAGTTTATTTGAGGTTTTTGCAAATTTATTAAAAATAAAAAAACTGAGAAAGCACATGTACATAAGTATTCACAGCCTTTGCCATGAAGCTCAAAATTGAGCTCAGGTGCAACCTGTTTCCCCTGATCATCCTTGAGATGTTTCTGCACTTTACTTGGAGTCCACTTGTGGTAAATTCAGTTGACTGGACATGATTTGGAAAGGCACACACCTGTCTATATAAGGTCCCACAGTTGACAGTTCATGTCAGAGCACAAACCAAGCATGAAGTCAAAGGAATTGTCTGTAGACCTCTGAGACAGGATTGTCTCGAGGCACAAATCTGGGGAAGGTTACAGAAAAATTTCTGCTGCTTTGAAGGTCCCAATGAGCACAGTGGCCTCCATCATCTGTAAGTGGAAGAAGTTCGAAACCACCAGGACTCTTCCTAGAGCTGGCTGGCCATCTAAACTGAGCAATCGGGGGAGAAGGGCCTTAGTCAGGGAGGTGACCAAGAACCCGATGGTCACTCTGTCAGAGCTCCAGAGGTCCACTGTGGAGAAAGGAGAACCTTCCAGAAGGACAACCATCTCTGCAGCAATCCACCAATCAGGCCTGTATGGTAGAGTGGCAGACGGAAGCCACTCCTTAGTAAAAGGCACATGGCAGCCCACCTGGAGTTTGCCAAAAGGCATCTGAAGGACTCTCAGACCATGAGAAAGAAAATCTCTGGTCTGATGAGACAAAGATTGAACTCTTTGGTGTGAATGCCCGGTGTCATGTTTGGAGGAAACCAGGCACCGCTCATCACCAGGCCAATACCATCCCTACAGTGAAGCATGGTGGTGGCAGCATCATGCTGTGGGGATGTTTTTCAGCAGCAGGGACTGGGAGACTAGTCAGGATAAAGGGATAGATGACTGCAGCAATGTACAGAGACATCCAGGATGAAAACCTGCTCCAGAGCACTCTTGACCTCAGACTGGGGCAACGGTTCATCTTTCAGCAGGACAACGACCCTAAGCACACAGCCAAGAATCCGATTGAACATCTCTGGAGAGATCTTAAAATGGCTGTGCACCGACGCTCCAACCTGATGGAGCTTGAGAGGTGCTGCAAAGAGGAAGGGGCGAAACTGGCCAAGGATAGGTGTGCCAAGCTTGTGGCATCATATTCAAAAAGACTTGAGGCTGTAATTGCTACCAAAGGTGCATCGACAAAGTATTGAGCAAAGGCTGTGAATACTTATGTACCGGTACATGGGATTTTTCATTTTTTTTTATTTTTAATAAATTTGCAAAAACCTCAAGTAAACTTTTTTCATGTTGTCGTTATGGAGTGTTATGTGTAGAATTCTGAGGAAAAAAATGAATTGAATCCATTTTGGAATAAGGCTGTAACATAAAAAAATGTGGAAAAAGTGATGCGCTGTGAGTACTTTCCGGATGCACTGTATATATATATATATATATATATATATATATATATATATATATATATATATATATATATATATATATATAAATGTATATGGGGTGGGAGACAGGTAGTGTATGAAGCACATGAAGTCTAGAATCGTTAAAATTAGTAGTTTCCTTGTGAAGCCGAGACTCCTCTCAACTGAGTGTCAGATCTGGTATGGTGTAAATCAGAAAACGACCAAGACAAAGTCTACATGATTTTATGAAAAATTACAGAATAAAATATTAACAAGGTTTTGAGTTCTAGCTATCAGGGTTCTGAACTGGTAATGAGTGAAACAGTAAGAGCATTTGAACATGCTAACAGGGCAAGAACAACAACAGCCCATTTATACAATTTCAAGTCAGGTAAAGTGAGGTCAATAGCATCTTTGACATGAGTTAAGAGAATTGTGGTTGCTTACCATTCCAGATAAATTTTTCCATAATATGAGGGAGTGAAAGTGGGGTCATTAAACTAATACAATTCAACTGAGGTACAATATTTATTTTGATTGTTGCAATTCACACAAGCAGGGACAGAAAAAATGGGGACCAGAAAGAGAAAAATTTTCACTTCACTGAAAGAATAGAGCTAGTAAGAGGAAGAATTTGTTTTAACGAAGAAAAGATTTCTATCCCCAAATATCTCAAATGATTGGATAAAGGCTACTATGAATAAAACAAGCGCTGCATTTAAAACTACTGTAAGTGGGAACAGGATGGATTTATTTCAATTAATCTTATAATTAACATTTTTTTTTCAAATTGCTTGGTTTAAGACATTATTCAAAAAACAATAGAATATCTTCCAAACTTAAACATGTGAATGTCTTTGAGGGAGCACACAGTTGCCCCTAGAATGGAAAAGTATTCCCCTAAAGGAAGCCACTAACATCATTTCTGACCTGCCTAAGCTCCAACCCATCAGGCATCAAAGCATAAAATAAGACCACCACAGGAACTCAGTGTCATTTGATGGACCACCAGGGTACCAAAGAGATGATTTTCTTAGAAATCAGAAAGAATTTTTAAACTTATATTCCTATTTAGTTTTTACTACGTGAGGCCCCAACTGTCTTCTTTCTGTATATTCATTATCTTACACTGCGCAAAAAAAGATGGCATGCAGTAGCCTCTGATTTGAACAGGGAAAATATCATAACATCTATATAACAGCTATAACCAACTGCTCAAAAGATAGCATAAATGTGAGTGGAAAAAGTGCACAACACTAATGAGATCCTTACGCAACAGGGAAATGATAACACATCAAAAATGTACAAGTATGACTCCAGGGGTTGACGAGCAAAGTGTTTTAATTATATTAATAAAGCGGCCCCCAAAGTCCATGTGTTGCATTACCAGATAGTCCCAATTTAGACGGTCAAAAGCTTTTTTCCTGTCCAAAGACAAAAGCACCACAGGAGAATCTTAATGAGGCTGAGACTTAAAGTCATGAGGAAATCTGCATACTATATCAGAGGAGAGGTGAAAATTAATGAAGCCAGATTTTTCAGGATGGACTAATTTATGAATAACCTTTTCAAGTGAAATAGCAACAATTTTTGCCAATAATTTCATATCTATATTCATGTGTGAAATGGGTCTATAATTGCAGCACAACATATTGGTCCTTGTTACTTTACTCAATAAGGTAATTAGTGCCATGTTCAAGGTATGAAGGAGCTGAGAGTTACCAATGAATGACTGAGGCATCTGATGTAAAGGTTGAGATAATTGCTCCAAAAATGTTAGTAAAAGTTCTAGTTGAATTAAACAAATGCCAGGGGGTTTTGTTCTTTGCTAAAAGCACCTCTTTAAGAGACGTTGGGGGCATCAAGTAAGGTACTGTAGTTTCAAAAATGTAGGCAATATTAAAGTTAGATAAAAAATCCTATATGCATGTGTCCATTCTGATAAAAATAATTTACAGTAATAGAGAATTCAGAGTTGTTTTTGGTGGTACCTAGAAATGTATCTTTTACCTGTTTTAATGAAAGAGATGGTGGCAAATGCTACAGACTTGCATCAATGAAATGCAACGTATTGTCGAGAACATGCTGATACAGAATATGTTTTTAGTTCTAGTTCTTTGAAATTTAAATTCAGCCAGTTTTGCAAAAATAATGTAGCTGTTTTATTTGTTGAGATTTGGGGCGCAAAGTTTGGGTGATGCACTAGAGGGCATAATTGTTCCAAGCTGTCAGTTTAGTGGGGAAATCTTTTTGCAATTTGGTCTGATTAGCACAAGAGGCAAAAAAGATTGAATTGTTTCTAATGAATCTCTTGATTGCATTCTATACAACTGAAGGATCAGAAACAGAATTTCTATTTAATGATAACAATTCTTCTAAATTTGTTTTAAACTGGGAACAAAACTGATAGTTTATCATCAGTGTTGTGTTGAACTTGGGGCACCAAGAAGAATTGGGGGAAGACACAAATTAGCCATGTAGCGCTTGTGAATGGACAGCAACATCAAAAACTAGTTATGTGTTCAAAAAGAGGGACTGGGAAATATGGAAGTGGTCTATTCTAAATTGTGGTTTATGCCAGAAGGAAAAAAGACCTTCTTGCTGAGGGATCACTAAGATACTAGTGAATGGAGGAAGGATTAAAACTGTAATCATGCCACATATTTTGCAAATTGAAGACAGATATTCCCACACAAACATATTGGGTTAACCTTTATAAATAGACCATGCGCTTTATAAATTCCACATATTTCATGACTGTTCAATTATTTGCAGCCATATAACCAAACAATTGAATAATTGAACATTTCTTAAAGCCATATGTAAACCATTGTCATGTGTGGAGCAGATACCCAACTGTAGTGTGGCTATGAGTCGTGCTATGTTTCTGCCCACTGGCCTTCACCAAAAAGGAATATTTTTTCATATTGGGGAGAGCACTTTGCCATAAAACACCTTCTAAATTTACTGATCAGTAAAAGTGAAACTGAAAGATATTGTGAAGACTGAACTAACTGTTGGAGAATAAAGCAGATACAGAAAAATAATCCAGGAATAAATCATGATCATCAAGGCAGAACATTAACCAAAGCAAAATCAAAAATATAGGGCCAAAAACATGTAATGGCTGGAAACTCAGACAGCAAACAGACAAGCAGGGAAATTAAAGAATATAACAAATAAGCAGAATAATGGTTAGGAAACTAAAAACAACATGGAGAACAACACTACCTGAGTGTGAACATAACCTCTAATTCAAAGTGTCAGCATGTTGTTTTCGAGATGTGTTTCCATATACAGGGAAGAAATGGGAGTAAAAGGGATATGCTACTGTCACAGATCCAATAGTAGTCAGAAGGAGACAAACAGCATCAAAGGTGAGCCATGAGGTCACTGTAACGGCATATCTTCACACTCACAGTAGGCCATGGCTTCCAGACATGTCTGTTGACGGGTTTATACGTTTCTTATTGTCACCTGTACAGAGTATTGGGCTGAGTACCTGCAACATGTCACTATTCTCCGCTGCCATGATTTATTAGTATAATTACCTTACCTCATAGACACCCACATTAAGTTTTTCGTGAGCTTTATCATGGTGCCGTTAACAGCAAAAGAGGGATCAGTCTCCATTCTTCCCTACTTTTTCTTGCAACACTGAAGGTAAACTAAAAATATTCTTAAATTCTGTTTGACTTCCCTGTGGATGGTGTGTATTCAATGTTTCCCCAAAAAAGAGACCCTGTCACTCTCTTTTCTTACTCTTATCTGAAAACATTGCACAGCATTCATATTGCCCATTGATAAACAAATGTATTTCTATACCCACTTTGACAATGGCAGCAAAGTTCTTCTCATGGAATTTCATAAAACACCAGCTTATTCAGCATTTTCTATTTTTGTAGGTGACATAAGGAGGACTCGGAAATGCCCAGATGGAGTGTCGAGACAGTTTTAAAAACCTGTGGTGACCAATTAGCAGCCATTTTTGCAAACACTGTTAATAGCTCACTTAGAAATGTAACATTTTCTATCTGCTTAAAGACAACAATTATTCCTGTGCCAAAGAAAACAACTTTGGATTGTCTTAATGCCCACAGGCTGGTGGGACTCTCCCACTGTGATTAAATTCTTTGAGAAACTGGTGTTATGAAAAATTTAAAAGAATATTCCTTATAGTTTGGCCCACCTCATCACATGAGGCATACAATGGATGTTATAACTCTTGCACACCATACCATCTTGACATGGATAATAAAAACTGCTATGCCAGAGTCCTGAGTATAGACTACAGATCAAGATTAAAAACGGTTTCATCTCCAAAATAAATACTAAAATCCTATCCCTGAGACTTAATGCCTGCCACTCTCTGCAAATGACTTTTGGAGCTGTTAACTATTAGCCACTTATTCCATACTGATCCACAGCCCAGACACTCCACAAGGTAATGTGCTAAGCTTCCTTCAGTGCTCATTGTTCACCAGAACATTGTTGTGATCTGAAGGTTTGCAAAATGCTATTCTCTGATGCACTACTCCCTACAGTCCTACTGTCTACCACACTACTTGGTAGCTTATTCCATGTACATTATGTGTGGTTCTCTGTGTAAAGAAAAACTTCCTAATGTTCATTTAACCTGCATGTCTTTGGACAGTGGGAGGAAACTGGAGCACCTGAAGGACACCTAACACAGACACAGGAAGAACATGCAAACTCCTCGGAGGGAGGACCTGGGACACAAACCTCAGTCTCCTTACTGCACGGCAACAGCAGAACTGCTGCACACATTGTTCTAAGGTTATCTGTCTAATGAAAAACTTTCAAACACTTCGGTAAAATTTATCTTTAACTAAAACTCTTTTAAAAGTAAATGCCATTGCCCATTCTAATAATGCATCTTCACAATTCCTGATCGCTTAAGCTAAAATAATTCAACTCTTCATCTTTCAACTCTTCAATCTTTCCTCATAAGTCACACACTACAGTCAAGAATTCATTCATGCAGTTCTTCTATGTGAGGTGTAATCCAAATATATCAGACACCACCTCAAAACATAAGAGCTGCTTCACAAAATCAAATCAGTATATTACAAGTAATATGCACTGTGATACAATAGTTACCATTGCTCTTCATCTCTGTAGGCACACTTAATAAACTCCTTAGTTAATAAAATTAAATAAAAAGAATGCCCTATGCATTCTTTAATTAAAGTCCTAATTATTAAAAAAAAATCATAGGCGTTCCTAATAAATGTCTCTTTAAAAATCAAACCAACATCTTTAAAATATTAGAACAATCTAGTCGAGAACAGGCCATTCAGCCCACAAAAGCTTGCCAATCTTATCCACTTAATTCTTCCAAAATAACATCAAGTCTAGTTTTGAAGGTCCCTAAAGTTCTAATGTCTACTGCTCTACCTGGTAGCTTATTCCAAGTGTCTATGGTTTCTTTGTGTAAAGAAAAACTTTCTAATGTTTGTGCGAAATTTACCCTTAACAAGTTTCCAACTGTGTCCATGTGTTCTTGATGAACTAATTTTGAAATAACAGTCTCGATCCACTGTAATAATTCTCTTCATAATTTTAAACACTTCAATCATGTCACTTCTTAATCTTCTTTTGCTTAAACTGAAAAAGCGCAGCTCTTTTAATCTTTCTTCAGATTTCATCCCCTGTAGTCCTGGAATCAGACTAGTTGCTCTTCTGTGGACCCTTTCCAGCGCTGCTATGTCCTTTTTGTAGCCTGAATACCAAAACTGCATACAGTACAGTACTCCAGATGAGGCCTCACCATTGCATTATAAAGCTTCTGCTTAACTCCTTAAACTTAAACTCTACACACAGTGCTATATAACCTAACATTCTGTTAGCTTTCTTAATGTCTTCTGAACACTGTCTGGAAGGTCATAGTGTCTTCTACGATTCCTAAATCCTTCTAATAAGGTGTACTTTCAGTTTTCACACCTCCCATTGGCTATTCAAACCTGACATTTTTCCTTCCTATATGTAATACTTTACATTTAATTCCATTAAATTCATCTGCCACAAATCTGCCCAAGCCTGCATGCTGTCCAAGTCCCTCTGTAATGATTCAACGGATCTGAGATTATCTGCCAAACCACCTAGCTTGGTATGATCTGCAAATGTAACCAGCCTGTTATTTATATTCCAATCCAAATCATTAATATATACAACAAAAAATCTTACCTGTTATTCTACACTGTTACACAGTGGTTAGCACTGCCGTTTACTACAATGGTATGACTTGAATCCCAGGTTGGGTCATTCTGTGGAGTTTGTATATTCACATGGGGGTTACCTCCACATCCGAAAGAAGTGCATGTTGGGTGTATATTCCAGACTAGTTCTGCGCGAGTGAATGTGCCTTGCAATGGAATGGTGTACCCATCTAGGGTTGTTTCTCGCTTTGCAGCCAGTGCCATCAGGACAGGGTAGGCTCCTTGTGACAGCATTCAGGATTAAGCAGGTTTGGAAAAGAAGTAGGGGGATTCATGCAAATACAAATGATGAGGGATCTATCCATTTACACTACAGACTTATCATGCACTCAAGACAGCATATTCAAAGCTTTTAGTACACCAGTAGCAAAACATTTACAAAAGTAATTTTTTACTTGTAAATGTAGTGTCCTGTTCTTGCCAAATCTACTGTCTGCAGATGCAAAGCAATGTTATGCTTTTATCATACCCAGATGTGATGCTTTCTTTGTCAAGGCAATCACTTTTTGGATATTTTAGCTGTAGGATCACTGATACTTGAACTGAGAATATTTTTATGCCACATACTTAATAAAAGTTACAGATAACTGAATCAGGGGTCACATGGCCATAGGCTGCTGTTAGTCTGTTGTATTACATGATGTGTTTTATGTAACTTAAGGAGTGAGACTCATGACCCAGAGTGAAACTGAATTGTGCTCAGTACATGTGTCAATAAATGTGACTAGATCTGAATATGCTACATGACATATTTTGTAAATCAAAAACTTATTTTTTCAAAGAGCCAACACTGCAAGAAAAATACACAGGAAGTGAAAAAAAAAACAAAACAATTTGAGGAGATGTACAGCTGGACCCTTCTCAAGAAGTTCAGATTATGTAAACATGACTAAAAACATGGATGCTGGGAATAAAGTAGAAAGAAAAAATTATTGAGGACATTATGTTTGAGTAGGCAAAACTCATTTATACTTTTATTGGTTCTTGTTGGTAGAATTGTTTGAACAATAATATTTTTATGAAGTATTTCTATGTTTAAGCTTTTGTACCAATGCAGGATTGTGGTTCATAGCAGAATCTACACCAGCTTTGAATGAATTTTAATCATCTTTATAACATTATCGAACACCGATCACAAGTCTCCCGTTGTGGGAGTCCTTTAGTAGTCTCTGTGTATCCCTGAGGTGTCATGCATCAGAGGCTACAGATGCTAACCGTGGTCCATGGGCTAATCTGTGAAGAGACTGGGATTAGTGTATTTTTCCAAATGGAACATGGAAAGGATAGGATTGGAAGGATACAAGGGAACACTTGAACCATAACCCTAATGACCTGCAGTTTGTATTCATGACAGTAATGACCCCACAAGCATATAAATCTATAAACATATACAGTAATCATCTATATTCGTTTGCATATGAATTAGACCAGAATAACATTTCCAACTATTACAAATGTTAAATGTAAAGCATCATTGAAGCTTTGACACATTTTTTAACCATTACATTTTTGGTAAAGATGCATGTTTCTGGGACTCGGTGCCATTAGATTAACCCATTTGTGAAAACCATTTTTCCTTATGTTCTCTACATGTGGAGCCTTGTTTTCAATCAGTTTGAGTCAATCAAGGGCATGTAGTTTTATATATACTGTAAAAATGTTGTGACTGCTGGGTGAGTACCGTCATGATTGTCTATGAATTTTGTCTTCTTGTTTTCTTTATATTTTGTTTCCCTTATTATAGTTTTGCTAGGGTTTCCTCTCTGTTTTTATGAATGATTCTGTTAAAAATGTATTTTTGTGTTTTTTTTTTGTATTTTCTTACTTATTGAACATTTTGTAATTTTCTTTTTGTCCTTCTGTTATGATAATATATTTTATTACACGTTTTGTATGCTGAGACCAAGGTCGGGGGTTGGGGGCTCCTAATGCTGTGTGCTTTTGGTTTTCCTTTTTAAAAGCAGGCATTATTTAAGTATTGTATTTTGTAATTTTTTTAATTCATTCTTGTTTTTGTAAATTGTGTATTTTTATAATAGTTGCTTTGAACATTTTTTCTATATTTGTTTTGTTTCTGTACATTTCTTTAATAAAATATATTAAGCAAATATTTAGAATTTTGCTCTTTGCGCCTGGGGTTTTCATTGTTGCCCTCTCCCTTAATGTGTATGCCTAAAGTCTGTGTGGAGTTTAAGGCCTAGGCCTCTTTTAAAAGAGTCAGTCCTTTTTGATGTTTTGGGCCCTGAATCACTGTATCTCCTTTCTACTCTGCAATGTTTGGTTTCAATTTAATTTCAATTAATTATTTTCATTTACTGTTTTGTATTAGTTTAATATATTCCTCCATATTTGATAATTACTTCATTAAGTGCCATAATGAGAGGCCTGATTAAGGGTATAGCCTACATATGCTGTAATTACATCATGCCACAATATACTTTGGATTTCACTCTTGAATCGGAGTGGCATTAGTTAGCATTTAGCTCACTGTGTTTTGTGCCCCTCATTTGAATTTAGTGTATTGGTTTTGAAGGTCTTTTAACCACTTACTTTTTGATTTTCTGGGTTTTGACATTTTTGCCTTTAAATTTTGTTTTTGTACTTGTTTGTTTATTTTTGGATTCTAGCTTGTATTTTATTGTTTTGTATGTTTTTGGGATTTTTTAACTTTGATTTTAACTTTCAGTTGATATAGCTTTTATCATTTTGTTCCCTGTCTCCCTCACTCTTGATCTTTTTTGTTCAGGTGTATTATTAATTTAGCTATGTTTTCTTTCTTTTTTTCCTTTTGAATTGTTGTAATGAAATTATAGAATTTTTGTTCTTTTTTAAATTGTGTACCTTCTTCTCTTTAATCTTTTTGTTAAATTTTGTTTCATTTTTTGTGTCTTTGGTTGTTGCTTTGAATGTATTGTTTGGCTTTATTTTTGTTAATTAATAAATTAATTATGTTCATTGAGTAGCCAGGGTTTTTCCGTGACAGTTCAAAACAACATAATAATATGGGTTGAAAGCTAGCCATACTTCACAAGCCAAGTAGACTTCCTAGATCATCAATGGAGTGGCATATTTCCATCCCTCTGGGGCAGCCTCTTTGGTATGGTTCAGTGAACATATATACAAAACTGCCATTTGTTCGGTTTGCACTCCTTCCATATTAACTTACTGGCACATGACCAGGAACACCAGACTTCTCATCTTCTACCTGACCATCCTGTTGGTGGGCCGACCCTGTCCCACATTCAGTCATCCTGCTGGGACATAAGCTCTGTAAGGAGAGCAAAACTGTCACTAAGGCATCCTGTACTCTCAACCTCCTTTTTAATGGGGTAGACATAAGGATGCCTTTACTAGGACTGATGCTTTCAGAGCTTCTGTAATAGGAACCAGATCAATGTGGCTGTGAAATAAATAAGTAGGTTAGAAATGGATCAGCAGTGTAGGCAGCCATGAAATTCAACTAATATTCAATGTGTCACTGAGAGCTGCGTATTCAGTAAGCTTTCCACTTATATAGCCTTCTTATGATATATTATTCCCTCATGTGCCTTTTCTACTTATTGTTATTTTTCTATGTTGTATGCTTTTCCTTTTTATTATATTTTTATAACATTTTTTCGGCTTTACCAGGAGAAGTGCTGATAACGGTCTTTGTTCTCAGATATTTTCTACCATGAAACAGGGGAGAAACTCTTGTGAAACACAAGGTTTTTAACCACAGACTAACATTTGAGACCCCACAACAGGTGTACCCTAGACATGTTGGAACACCACAACCACCTGACCCACTCAACCATGGGACTTTTGAATTGTGGCTCTCCATTATCTTCCTCCCTTTAAACTTCTGGATGCTACAACAGAACCTGGAGAACATAATGGCCTGGAGCACAGAGAGCATCTTAGTTGCTGTGTTCATCCCTGCTAACTTGTACCAAGGGACTCTGGGCAAAGGATGAGTGTGGATTTGTATGCTGAAGGATTCTTTAATACAAGCTAAGTATAAAATAATAATTTGTTTCATGATTGATTCAGGTTTTTGTTGTGGTAATATTGTGACCATTGTGGCTTTGAGGCTGCACAGTAAATAAAACGACCTACCCAAAGTGGGTACTCCCTGCTGGGCGCAAATGGTTTTTCACTATTTATTTAAACTGGCTTTTGAGGTATCAAGCTTGAAATAATAGGCCCAGTTACATACTGATGGCTTCCTCATCCTGCTCTATAAAGGCATCACCACTGAAGAACATAGTGGAACAGAGGTTGAGAAGCTCCTAAATCTTCTGGTAAGTCAAAGGTCAACCTGGACAAATCAGAGACAAGCAGCCCTAACCCTTCTCACACTGATGTTCGCCAAACATTCTCTTGTCTCTTCTGCCAGTCTTTACCTTGTTCTCTGCAAATCACTTGCTTTCCCTTTGGCTGCCTGTGCCCTGGTGACCACAAAAGTCTCTGTCACCAGTTCCCTCTACAGCCAATCATTGATATCTGGCACGTCCAGACCCAACAGCATGAGGAATGGCATGTTATCCAACATGCCCATTGATACAGCATACTAACCTCCAACTTAACCTGCACCAGAGAATAGGTCATCTCATCTCATGCACACACCTTAATACCACAGTCCTGCCTGACTCCACTGCACTAGGGTCACGGCATCCCCTACTTACTAAGAACTGAGTGCTGCCTGTATCTAGTTAAAGTTCATGTTCAAGTTGAACTTCACTTTATTTGTCATTCCAGCCATATCAAAAATACATACAAGTACATACAAGTATAAAAACTGGCTTGTATGTACATGTTACAGAGAGTTTAGCAGTTTTATTGCCTGTGGAAAGAACCTATTGCACATTCTGGCTGTTCTTGATTTTTATGGAGCGACAAGAGTGGCAGTAAATTCCCTTGGCTGTTAAAGGGGCTGGCATTTTACAATCATACATTCTACCAGTTGTGAACAATGAGTTGCAACACTTTCACTGTTACTGCACTCTGCATTGTTAATTTGTTTATACACACATAATCCTCCACCTCGGGTCTTACCGGAGCTCTACGCATTGCTATTCGCATGGAAGGATGTTAGCCCATCCAGGTGGATTGCTACATCGAAGATGTTATTGTGGAGCCAGGATTCAGTCAAAACAACAACACAACAATCTCTCACTTCGTACAACATATGTAGTTGCAGCCGTAGATAATCAGAATGTTAGCAAGTAAAAGCGATGGGGCGGTTGGTCTGTTCAGGTTAGCTTTTAGCATTGCATGGATGCTAGCCCTCTTCCTCTGTGATTGTCTCCACACACAGCACTTCCTGTGTGTCCTACCCCGATCAAGTGTGTCAGATCTCCATAGCAGTCTATGGCTGTGCAGCTCCTCTTTCATAATGAGAAGTCTGTAATCTTTTACAGTCTTTTTAAGATCGGACTTTATGGGTAGCAGCATCTCTCAATCATACCTTAATGTGAGACATACAGGAAACTCAGGACGAACACAACAATAATGACAACATGCATTTTTCTCCGGACTGTGAGGAGCCGCTGCATCTATGCATGCTGCCTTGCATCTATCAGTGCTTATAGTTTCTATCCATGAAGAGTCACAGTCACCACCTTTTGCTTTGCTACCATTATAGTGGTCAAACTGGGTATAGGACAAGGATAAAAAACACAACTGACTTTCTCCCTGTCTTTTCTTTAGAAAATCCCCTTTTATATGGCCAGTGTACCTGCACCCATAGCATTCAACGTGGTCCCTTTATTTATCTTTCCTCATTGCCTTATGAGCAAACTAAAAACCAAAATGAGAACCTTGGCCACCACCAACCCATGACATACCTGATCTGGGAAACGATGTTCCCGGTCTGGGTCCTTCTACTCCTTGAGGCTCTGTTTGAAGTGCTGCAGATCATCAATGGGTTTCCGGAAAAACCTCTGCAAGCTCAGCCACCTCTTTCACAGACTTTGGCCGGTGCTCCTGAATCCTTACACTGAGCTCTGGGTCAAACACCTGTAACAACTGTTCTAATAAAATTAGATCCATTATTTTATCTTTATTATTCATCAGGGGATGCAACCATCAGACAGAACATTCTTTTAAATAATCATAAAGCTTCTTTTGGGTATCTGTTGTCACAGGTGTGCACAAAGGGGACAACTTAAGGGCTCCTGTGATTATAACTACCCGCCACTCCTGGGGATGGCACTGTGTTCTAATTCCTTTTCTCTTCCTCCCTTTGCAGACCGGATGATTAACAGCTGTAACATTTCTGACTTCACTTCTGGTGTCCGTTAGCCTGGACCTGCCTCTTCCTACCAGAAGGACCGGAAATTCAACCATTTTGAAAACAGTTCAGTATGGAACTTGCATCACAATAGATGTTTTTGCAAATACTGCTTGTTTTTCTTTGCATTGCTGCATTCCAGTTATACCGGATCACCAGGGTGGTGCCCCAACTCTTTACCATGGTCTGTCTATTCTTTTATACCATTTTCCTCCATACGGCACTGTGAAAATGGACTCTGTATGTCTCAGGGCTGATTTTATATTTGTTCAAAATAGCCTGTTTCAGACTTCTAAGGACTCATCAATGTCCATAGTCACACAGGTAAACCTTGCCTGGCCTGTTAAAAGTGGCAATAGATGTAAAGTCCACTCATCTTTTGGCCATGAACAGACTACAGCTATCCTTTCACATGCATCAAAATACTGCTCCACATCTTCATCTGTTTTATGGGGCAACATCTGTGAAATATCAAAAAACTGGATGTGTAATTTCTTGACAACCCCTCTAGATGGAGTTACCAACCTGGATGAAGAGGTACAACTGACTACTATGGTGCACTTCCTCTTGTAGCAGCAGAAACTGGAGGCGAAGGTGCCAACAATATTGTTCTAGCCGCTGCTCTCCCACCTCCTGTGCTGATAAAACCTGTCATAGCATTTGTCCTAAGGCTAGTACACCTTCATCTGAGTTTCCTCCTGCCACTCTTGCAGACTGGTCTCTTACTGTCCCTGCCATTTCTACTGCTTCATTCTTTTGAGTTCTGTTTACTTTAACTGCCTTCTCAGGAGTTGCCATGCTACTTCTGGGTTATTGTCCAGTTCTTTTGCCCTCACAAGAAAAAAAAATCATACTGTGCACTGGCTAATCCCACCACTGCCACCACTTGTCATGCCCTAAGGTCTTCAGCATGTCTTTTGACATCTATGACTTATTAAAATAGATCTTGGGTTCCTTCAACTTGTGGAATGTTCCTCTTTTACACATCTTGCAAACATTCTTGTCTGCAATCAGATTCTCAGTAGTCAGTATGAGCTATTGAAACAAGTGCATAGGAGAAGCCATTAACAAAGAGAACAAGCAATCAGACAACAGACTGTAGTCTAGGGAAAATCGGGAACAACAACCAGTATTGGCAGACGTTCAGATTCAAAGCCAGTGCTCGTACTCGCTGAAGGCTCATTTTCTTTTAAATTCATAAATGATCCTTCGCTCTCTGTTTAAGCCACACCCTTTCTTAAACAAACACCAGACACTGTAGTCTTACGTCGCATCCGCCAGTTCTTCGCTTTTGACTCGATAAGGTTTTTCTTTTTTAAGTAAACATGAGCGATGTTCACGACCTGGTACTTGGTATCATCGACGAACTTACTAAAGACGATTTTGAGCGTTTCAAATTTTACCTTCAAAATGTAAAGAACGAACATGGTGGGACGATCAAGAAATATAAAATCGAGGACGTTAAACGGAACAATTTAGTGGAAGAGATGATTAGTCACTTCACTAAAGAGCGCGTAATAGAAAAGACGAAATTTGTGCTGGAGAAGATTCCTCGGCTCGATCTCGCGGTTAAGCTGCCTGAAGTACCCAGTTCTGGCCGAATAGAGTGCCCAGGTAAGCTACACAAAAAAGTACGAAGTTTGGGGACACCTACTTAGTGTTCCGGGGTAAAAAACTTCAGTCTGCAGAGAAATAAAAAGACACTTCTTCGGTCATTTGGTTAAACTTTTGTCAGAAATCAAAGTAGCGCCGCGAGTTGGTAAATGTTTGTGCAATTCTGTATTCGAGGACCATTTTGGTTAGCACTGAGCTGTGCCCAAATCCCGAAGCCGACAACTGCGGCACGTTTTCTGTATTTTTTTTTCCTTTTCCTGCAGGCACTTTCTCGCTTTCTTTTTTAAACTGAATTGCGTGCTGGGAAGGATGATTTAGGACTCAATGGATGAGCGATCGTGTTTGGTTGTGCGTGTGTTCGCGTGTGTGTCAACTTGTTCCCTGGAGAATATTTGCGGTGACGAGTCGCTAAACAATCAAATCCCAAATAACGTCAGCGTGGTGCTTTATATTCCTTCGCTGCAAATCACATCCCGTGTTCATTTACTTTATTAAGTGAGCGCCGTTTTTCCGTTAAGGTCACCGTCACCCGGTCAATGCTGCTCAGGTCAATACTGATCGGCGGTGGATGCTACATGAACCCTTTACAAATTAATTTAAAGCGAGACAATGAACTATCAACACTTTATTTTACATGTCTTACACGCGAAATGTATTTATATTTGACTAACATTAGCCAGTAAATTTGACATTATTCTGTTGAACTCATTTTTTTCAGATTATCAGAAATACTCCTAGGCAGGGAGATCCATTGTTGTGTCTCAGGGATTCAAGACAGTAGACTTGTTGAAACAGCATTAGGTGAGATAAGTTTAGAGCGAAGAGGGCAACGTCAGGGACTTCAGATTCATTTGTTTAATTTTCATTGTTCATTGGGATCCACATAAGAGCTAACTTTGGCATGCACTGGGATATGAGAGAAAATATCAAAACCACAATTTACAAATAATTGGGGGAATTTTTTATTAATGGCAAGAATTTTCACTTGATGGACAGGTTGACAGACAAGATTAGACAGGAGTCCAGTGGACTATGATGTTTGCTGATGACATTGTGATCTGTAGCGCTAGTAGGGAGCAGGTTGAGGAGACCCTGGAGAGGAGAGGAATGAAGTTCAGTAGGAACAAGACAGAATACTTGTGTGTGAATTCGAGAGAGGTCAGAGGAATGGTGAGGTTGCAAGGAGTAGAGTTGGCGAAGGTAGATGAGTTTAAATACTTGCGATCAACAGTACAGAGTAATGTGGATTGTGGAAGAGAGGTGAAAAAGAGAGTGCAGGCAGGGTGGTATGGGTGGAGAAGAGTGTCAGGAGTGATTTGTAACAAATGGATATCAGCAAGAGTGAAAGGGAAGGTCTACAGGACGGTAGTGAGACCAACTATTTTATATGAGTTGGGGACGGTGGCTCTGACCAGAAAGCAGGAGACAGAGCTGGAGGTGGCAGAGTTAAAGATGCTAAGATTTGCACTGGGTGTGATGAGGATGGACAAGATTAGAAATGAGTACATTAGAGGGTCAGCTCAAGTTGGATGGTTGGGAGACAAAGTCAGAGAGGCGAGATTGCGTTGGTTTGGACATGTGCAGAGGAGAGATGCTGAGTACATTGGGAGAAGGATGTTAAGGATAGAGCTGCCAGGCAAGAGAAAAAGAGGAAGGCCTAAGAGAAGATTTATGGATGTGGTGAAAGAGGACATGCAGGTGATGGGTGTAACAGGACAAGATGCAGAGGACAGAAAGATATGGAAGAAGATGATCCGCTGTTGCAACCCCTAACGGGAGCCGCCGAAAGAAGAAGAAGAAAACTAATTATGTATACAGTTCATGTATTCTCAAATCAGCTTTATCCAGTTTGGGGTCAGTAGCTTATCTGAGCAACACTGGGCACAAGGGAGGAAACAGCGCCGGACAGAGTGCCAGTCCTTCACAGGTCTCACTTGTGCACAGTGGCACTGGGGCCAATTTACACACACCAGTTAAATCAACACACACATATCCTTGAGATGCAGGAGGAAAACCATGCAGACATGGGGAGAATGTGCGAAGTGGTCTTAGTCGCTTTCCATATTCCACTGATCCGTTCCCCAGTCTTCTGGTGGCCTTTCTCCACATCATAATGGCGCTCTAGCAGGTTAATTAGTGGCCACAGTTTAACAGAGGACTGGGTCTTTGCAGAAGATCAGATGCAGTGGAGCAATTTGGGGGCTTAGCCATCTTGAATGAGGCATGAGCTTCCTTGAAAGGGTGATTTGTGAAAGTTTGAGTGGTCTCTAGTATAATTAAAATGTTCAATATCTCAGTTTTTATATAAACTCAATGCAAACTGGCTATCTTTTGTTACATATTTTCCTTATAGGTGACATGTCTATTTTAGTGTCTCTGCGCAAGCACTGGGTATGACGCCAATGCAGTGACTGCCCTATGACATACACTGTTTTAAGATTTTCTGGCACACACATACTTAGAATTAATTTTTGGTGGTTTTAATCTGTACAAAAAGCACTAAGTCAGACATTATATTCATTGCTGTTTCTTCTCTTTTTTTTTCTTTCAAGCAGAAACAACGTCAAAAAGGAAACATGGAGCTGAGTGTGGTGACGTTTCTGCTGCAAAACAAGTTCAACTGAGCAATCCGCCGGACAATGGTAATATAGCACCGGCAAGTGCTGTTAGGACAAGATCTCTGGGCCGCATTTGAAAAGCTGTTTACCTGCCAGCTCAGCCTGCCCAATAGAATATATTATTGTTGTGGGGGATTCATAAATGAATGAATGAATCAATTCCAGTTTCCAAGGAAATGGAATCAGAATTAAATTAAAAAAAAATTACAGGAAGCAGAATGGGAATGTGAATTTGAATTTTAGGAATTTTAATTCAGTTTAATGAAATTCAGTGGAATTCCTTTATTTTGTGTTTTTGCATAACATATATATATAACATTAGTCATATTTATATAACTGTATTTATATTTAGTTACATAACAACTGTGATAGACGGGTGGGACAGATTAGTGTCCCAGCTGAGGTGGACCCCAGTTACCTTGCCTGACTGGGAGGCCAGCGTAATGTGTGGTCAGAGGCAAGGTGTTCTTCTTGGCATGGCACACCAACATAGAAGAATGAATGGATGGAATGCCACTCTGGTGTGGTTGGACAGAAACCCTTCACCAGCTGGGGGCTAGTGTGGTAGATTGACGTGGGGAGACAGTCTTCCAAGATTGTATGCTCCCCTGGTGCAGTTGGAATCAGAACTCCTGGACCAGTATACCAGTGTACTAGGGCTGCAACTAATGATTATTTTGGTAGTCGACTAATCGTTCAATTTATTTTTCGATTAGTCGACTAGTCACGATTATGTCATGCCTGACTATTTTGATGCCTGCGACCTGTGGTTGCACATCCTGTTCTGGGCTCCAGTGCATGTCTTACCTCATCTGCTCACGTCTGTCAACCTGTGAATGTCACCTTGATGTCTCTGCATTAACACGATTAAAATTAATAATAATCAAATTAAAATAACAACCAGTGAAACATATGAATTTGAAAATAATCAGATGTTTTTATATTAGTGTGACCATCACAATAAAAAGAAATACATTAAACAATACAAACTAAAGTGCACGTAGTCTTTAAACAAAAAAAGTGCATTTAACTTAACCAAAAAATACATTGTTAAAACTGAAACTTTTTTCATATTTTAGTAATAAATGATAAAATGTAGACATAAACTATATAATGTGTAAAGCCTGAAGTGCAAAGATCAAATAAACACTTTCACAAAAGGTTCAAGGATGATACAGCAGCTTCTGTGGTGCAGCGGTAGGACTTGCTGACTTGTAATCAAGAGTCCCCTGGTTCGATCCTGACTGCCTTGTATATTTACCGTAGTGAGTTGCTCTTATTGTTACTATTATACAATAAACACATACATTTGATTTGTGTCTCTAACAGCTGCTGTATTAAATGTATAGTACTTGTAAAAGTTACAGTTTTTTTTTCACTTTTATTCTCTCAGTCACAAGCACGATACATACTACCACCTCCCCCAGGGATCTGATGCTGTTAGTTTTTATCTGAAACTGGGAGTAACTGTAGATGTGAGTGGTGTTTTGAGACAATTGAACTGGAAATTCTCTGATCTGGAGGGATAAAAGCTGACACACAAACGCTGGCGAATCTACCTTATTCGTATCTCATTGTCACTTGATTTTTTTTATTCAATTTTTTTGAGTGTTCTTGCTTATGCTGAATTAGTATGCGCCTTAAGGCCCGTGATGCCAAAGCCGCACTGACAAAAAAAACAGAGACATAGGTATATATGATGTTTGGAATTATTCATTTTATGACCTTATAATACATTTCGGAAAACATTGTGGCATGGATGCAACATTTTTCATATTCATTTGCGTACCTTCTTGCAGTTTTAATCAATGACCATGTTTCCCCCCCCCCCCTCCGATCTTGCCCAGTCTGCCCAGGACTCCAGGACATGCAGAGGAAAGAATGTTCCTCTGCAAGGTGAGCCATGAACACTCTTCTCTTCTCAGTGGATCCTGTACATGCCTGGCACAGTACATTTGCTTTGATTGCCACCAGATCAAGCTTGTTATAGCACAAGCAACCGGCCACCTGTGTGCTGCTGCTAGCACTGAATAAGCTCACGCCTTCTGGTGTCAGCATGCAGCACCGGGGAAAAAAAAAAGAAACACAAATATTTGTGACATTTTGAAGAAATCATTGTATGACCTGAATAATACCAATCAGAAAACATCATCGCACTAATGCAATATTATTTGAACACAAACAGATCGGGTGTAAATTTGTTACTTGTAAAAGTTAGCTTTTTTCACTTTTATTTTCTCAGTCTCGTTCACGCTCTCTCTCCCCTCCTGATGTGACCCTAACTAACTAACTAACAGCGCCAGCATAAATTCTCAAGAGACGGCGACATCACAGCTCCAGGATGCTTTCATTTCAGATGCTCATGCATCGCGGTGGTGCTGCCGTGAAAAGAAAGCTCCGCTTTGCATAATCTGCATTCAACTTTTTTTCTTTTTCGGTGAAGTGCTCCCTCACTTTAGAAAGTTTCTGTCTCAATTTTTTTCCATCTCCTTCCCCCTCTTCTATCCAACTCGCCATTGCAACCACATTTATTTTCCTTTACATTCTTCTTCTCCTCAGACATTCTTCTTCGTTGGTAGGACTGTGTGCAGTCTTGACAAACAGTAACAAACGATACTGCCCCCAGACGTTCATGTAGTGCATTGCAGTTACAAAAACCAATGTGGTTCTTTGTGACTGGAGCCTCTATTGAAGGTTCTGTTTATGACGCGTCAACAATAAAAAATCCACGTCAATGTTTTCTTGTAGTCGAAATCGTCAATTACGTCGACTAATTGTTGCAGCCCTACAGTGCACACACCCATGGGACATACTGGGAACTGTATGTGCTGCTGGGCATCCCTGCTGGGCTCCATGGTGTGAACCAGGGGGCACTGTAGGGTATAGTTTTCCCAAGTTTGTGGGGCGTCTACCTTACCTTGAAGTGCTTCCTCCATGACATCAGAAGTGCTCATAGGTCCTACATAAAAGTGAGGGAAGGTGTGAAGAAAAAAAGAAAAGAAAAAGAAAAATTGTATTGTGAATCAACAGTGCAAAAAAAGGATCCCGTATAAGATGTTTTGTCTAATTAAAAAGTGATTTTCAACCTGAATCTGTTATTGGGCAACTGTCTGAGGTTTGGGGGTCTGTAACACCCCTTAGTGGCCACACAATATCTATAACTAACTGTATTTCATAGAAGTTTTTTATTAGTTTGATGTCAATTTCTGTGAATTGAACAGGGGCTTGCAGCTCTGACAATACATGTGAAAGTATCAGAAGAATCTTTTACTGAGGTTTTCTTGGATATTTCAGATTGCTTATCAATTTTTTATTTAATAGGAGTTCCAAATTTTTATATTGATGTTTCAGTCTAAAATGCACACACAAATCAGGTCCTCAAAACAGTCCAAGATTTTTACACAAAAAGCAATGCAAGAAATCTGATTCTATCAACCTAAGTTGCACTAAATCACCAGTATGGCGCCTTCAACATGGGCCCGGGTGAACTTCCTCACTCTGGAATGTTATTGTGCAGAGTGAATAGTGCACATAAGACATCGATATTTTCTTCACGTAGAAATGAAAATCAGTTGAAAAATGGTCATGGATAACATGAAATACATACTGTACATTATGCTTAAGTGTATTTGATATGTTTGTATTTTATACGGTTTGGTTTAAAATTTGATGCATAATATTTAACAAATCTGGAATTTTGTTAAGTTTATTGGAAATAAGGTAACAGTTTAGGTATGGCAAAAATTAATTTATTATACCTTTATTCTTATGTAACAATACCTTAACAAAGGCTTCTGTTGGTGGTAATTATGCTTATAATGAATCAGTAAAGTGGTCATTCATCTTTGTGCAGCATGGCCTATTAAGAGCCTGTGATACGCTGGTAAAATTACTTGTGACTATGAAGGATTTACAGAACTTACACTGATATATACAATATCAAGAGAAGTATGTCTCACTTTAGCCACTTGCGACCATTCCAAAGTGGCATTGTTTTAGTAGGCAACACACAGATGAATAAACACTTTACTAATGCTTTGTAAATGTAATTATCAACAAAAATATCTTTGTGTCTTGTTGCATTACAGTATTGAGTAATAGATGCATTCTTGAAGTACCTAAACTAAAGTGTTCCCGGAATTAAATTCTGTTTCCTTTTATTCCAATTATAATTCCAAATCTTTTCCTCTAGATCTGGGTACAATTCAAATTTCAATTCACATTGCAGGAAGTGAACTGGAATTGACGATACATTCCCAATTCAGTTCATTAATGGCTTCAACCTTGGAATATTCCTACCATCCATGTTAGGTCTGCACAGGGAGGCAGTTGTGAACACAAGTAAACAGCGAAAATGCTTCAGACAAAATAACATGTAAGGGATGCTATATAATAACAAAAAGACAGCTGAGTTTGAATAGATGAAAACTTGAAAGAAACTTGAAATTAATCCTAATATACTTTCAGACCTAGTATATCATACCTTACACTTTCATATCCTAACTTATTATTTTGTGACCCTATCCCACCCTGCTCTGTGCCACCCTCAAAATGGTGTGGAGTGAAGCGAGCACACCCTTAAATACCAGGGCATAGTTTGCACCCTGCAGAAGATTTACCTCCATCGGGAGCAATAACCTCTGAACAAGGCAGTCAAAAGCCACAATTTTCTGCCCTAAAAAAGCAATGGAGAATGCATGGCAGAGGCTGATGTCACTGTTCTCTGTCAACCTGCCTTCCAGTCTTGTGGGCTCTTGTGCACTTTTGTAAAACAGAATAAGCACACATTCAATGTTAGGACATGCATACCTGGTCAAGGTTTATCCAAAAGATTTAGGGATAAAAAATCTAGCAAATCTTTACTCAAAAGAAGTGAAAATGTAAGGAAACCATTATTTCCTTTTTCATTTTTATTAGAATTAATTTAATTCCATTGGTGATAACAGGATCCTACAATGAACTTCAACTTAAAAGGCATTAAGTTTCCTTGTAATGAAATGTGGAAAGCTGTGGTGGTGGTGTGATGGTGAATACTTTTAGAACGGTTTGTCTCTAGCAGAACACATGCTCTTTTTCTTATAGGACTTCAGGAACAAGCCTCTGAAGTGGATCATACGACATCTGGTTTGGTAATTCATTTTTTTGCTATTTGTCTTCTGTAACCACATACTCCTTTAATTTGTTCTTCTAGTGTGTAGATGGTGTTCAGCTTTGCTCAGTGACAGTTGATGACCGAAGTCTTGAGTTCCACTGCCACAAATAAGCACAGCATTATTGTCATTTGCCGAAGGGGCAAAGAATTAAAGTTTGCAAAATAGATGTTTATAATTCAACTTGGCCACATTCCGCAGCCTATCATTGATAACATTTATTCCGTTTCGAGGTTTCGAGGTTTAGAGGTTCATCATTAGTATCGAACAGTTCAGAGGAGAGTAATGTGTTTATTTAAATGAAGCACAAAAACTGTGACACATGATGGTGCACTGCAAATGTTAACACTGAATACACTCAGGTCTATGCTGATTGTTTAGATTTCAAACTGTATTAGATGGGTACCACAGCTAGTATGTAATAACTAATTTGGCAAGTATCATTCTCTGCTGTTCACTACTAGTTATGAGCTGGCTGATGACACTGTTTGGTTCACTAAAACGTTCTCTTGAGTTGGCTTTTCATCTGATATTGCATTCTCTTCATACATTATTTTAGTTTTTTTTTTTTTAGTTTAGTTCAGTTCATCTCATGGGGGACATACTTTGGCCATAGTACCCATAAATCCCTTACTATCCTTGGTGGTGCTCTTTGCTTCACCCCAGGATAAGCCTAATATGCAGGTTGGTTGTTATCCCCTGCCCCCTTTGTTCATTGGTCTTCCTCTTTTCCGTTTTCTTTGAGGGATCCACCCAGCATTTTGCTTGTAATGTCACTAGTCTTTTTTCTTATTGTGAGGCTGTCATGAAGTGAGCTCTGTGGTGGTGCAAATTTTTAGACATTCAGGGCGGCCAGACTTGGGAGGATGAGGCACAGGTGTGTAGTAGTGAGGCGGAGTAGCCCAAGGGCTGTTGATGGGGAAATTGGGGTGCCTGCATTCACTTGTGGATACATACAGTCTGGCTGATTTCCTCATTAGTACTCCGAGGTGTGCAATTAAGCACCTATGCCCACCATCATTTAAAAAGCGAGTCCCATCAGAATAGGAGGGATGAGTTGGAAAAGGAACGTTAAGGCAAAGTCAAGAGGGCAAGAAAGTGTGGAGGACAAGAGGAGACTGACGGCATATGGGAAGACGGAGGTGCGGGATGGGAGTTGGGAGAAGGTGTATAGCATCTGTCGGCATTGCCTCCAGCTGGAAGGACCCACAAGGTGAGCTGGGGAGATAGAGAGAGGGAGAGGTGCGTTAGCCTTGTGGAGGAGCACTGGAATGTTTCACATTGGGATTTTGAAATATTTATTGTTTGTTTTAGCCTCAACTTGAGCAATGATTTTAATTGAATTATTTATTGACTTTATTTACGAGGGACGTTCAAAAAGTTTCCGCACTTTTATATTTTTGTTGGAAATGGTGAAGATGGGAGGAGTAGTAATTGGGCATTAAAAAATTGGCAAGAGCTGGGAAAATTGCATCGCAAAGGAAGGTGACTATGTAGAAAAGTGCTTGTAATTTGTTTTTGAAATTCTTAATTAATAGAGCTAAAAAAAGTGTGGAAACTTTTTGAACATCCCTTGTGATTTGATCTGCAATGTACATTATTATTTGAAAATGATTTATTAAACTTGCATTATGCACTTTTGGATAATGTGAACCAAGCTGTTGTCTCTCACTCACCCATCTCGGTTATGAACTACTAAGGGGTCAAGAGGGTAGTTTAGTGTTGTTTACGCCTCCCGGACTTTAGCCCCTAAAAGGGGCCTACTTAATTCCACTTTCTGATATTGATTATAGTGAATACAAGCGCCGCATGGCCGCCCTGCTGCCGAGAGTTGATTCTACAATAAAATAAAATAAAAATAAAAAGAGGAATAACGTTGGAGGTCAATCATCACCCCGAAAGCTGACAGTAGAGGTCACGTAGTATATGTGTACCAAATTTCAGATCAATAGGTCAAACGGTTTGAGAGCTA